>NC_135251.1:12895283-13198313 GCF_964204865.1 Styela clava | reverse complement strand
CATGAAATCGACAAATTCCGCATATAAATTTATAAACATTGTTTTTCTGAATGGCTTTCAACATAGCTTTAAATACGACCATGAATTTTCTAAAATATTGTTCATAATGAAAAAGAAAATTGTTGAGAGACATAGAAAACAGGAATGTCAAAAAAAAAATCAAATATCAAATACATTCAAAATTTATTTTGGCAATAATTCAAATTACTTCCAGTGTTTGGGTCAAACCTTCATTTGGCTTTTGATACTATAAAAAAATAGTTTCTAAACTATCCAGAAAACGATTTTAGCAAATTGCTTTTGAGGATTACAATTCTCGGATTATGACCTAATTTGAAAAATAATGGATATTTCCTATCCAAATATACCACTTTAGAATGTATTCGGAATAGTAAATTATTCAATTTCATCCATCCCTGATAGTGACGAACACATGAACAATGTAAGAGATGAATGAACTTTAAATATTTTTTTAGAATTGATTCCGTTTTTATTAATAATTCAGTTACCTGTCCCTCCCTTAGCACAGCTGATATTAAACGAGCTTTTACATGTCTCCCATGTCCTATGCAAGAAGTTCTGTTGATCTCAACCATATGTCCTTCTGTTGTCTCCAATTCGAAAACTTTTGGAGGAAGATTGAAAATTCTGTTCACACGAACTGTGTCCCCGACAAGATTCGGCAATAACTGTAATCAAGTGGTAAACAAAAAATTAATCAAGACGATTACCCCAACATTAATAAGACGATTAGTGCTGAAAATGTTTAAATACAAGTATCAAAATAATTCAGAATAACTAAAACTGAGTAATATCTGTGATGATTTTCATATCACAATTCGCATACTTTGAAATAAATCATTATTTTACTGTAAATGGTATAAATCATATCATATTACAAAAAAGTAGAAATTGAATTAGCCAGGAAACGGCTTTTTAAAACCTATTTTTAATTTGAAACATATTCTATAGTCCGACTCACCACACCAACTCCCATTTCCGGAAGTGAGAAAAATGCTTTAAAAAAAGGTGCCTCAGCTTCACTGTATATTTTTTCAATTTGTCTTCCTCTTACACTAGGGCTAACAACGTATTTACCTGAAAAAAAAAATGGTCACTTTACAGATTTGTTATAAGTAAAATGATGTAAAAATTTATTAAAATTTACCAGAATTAAACAGTGATTTTGTTGTCTGCCAGACAGTCGAATGCTGAACGATATCATTGTATGATGCTGTGAACATGGAAAGAGCTTGAATGATTGGTTGGATTCCAGGATAAAACTGAAAAATTTAATATAAATTGGATAGATTTAAAAAATACGTTATAGACAGTGGTATGATCCAGGAGGTTCACATGGGTCTGTTATTGGAATGTCGAAATAAACATTGAATCCATTTTAGCTTTAAAAGTGAGACGACCACAGCAAATGGGGAACGTGCACCACAGCTGGAGACTGTTATATTCGGCGTTTCGAAAATTATGTATTAGGTTTACGTAAAGTACCATGTTAGTGTAGCTATGTAGTGACATAAGCTACATGGTAAATATGTTTAAGTTGAGTTTATCATGTACGTTCTTGTATTGTTGTATATTGTTATATATTGTATCTTGTATTGTATTGATAAGAAAATTCAATATCCAGTGAATTTAATGTTTTCCAGTGTTTGCCATCTTAAAACATATTCAATTAATTATTGTAATGTAATGTACACAATATTTTCAAATGCCTTTTTACAAAACAATATTACAATCATAAATGATACTTGTTTTACTAGATGACGACTGGCATATGGGTATCCATACCAACAGAAATACACAATATACAGACAGCAGCACCACAAAAATAATTGATAATATTGTACCTGAAATCCTTGAACATGGCTATAGAAGCAAGATTTGGCCATGATTTCACAATCATGCATGATATCATCTGATTCTTGTTCAGTTGCAAATAATGATCCATCTTCACTGTGACCTGAGAATATAAATAATGCAAGGATGCAATAATACAGATATCAGCAATATAAGATAAATGCAATAGAAAATATATAGTTATGTTTGTAATGGGGAACAACAGAGACTTCCACACCAAAATATTTAGTATTTTCCAGATTCTTTACATATTCAGAAAATATGAAAGAAATACTAGAGCGAAAAAATTCCCTACGGATAACATTGTCAAACTTTGCATATTTGTGCTCTTAAATTACAAGCATATATTTCAATTGCTAGAACTGACATGAGTATAAATTATCCTGAACATTGTCAAATCAATCTTTAAAATTTGAGGGAAGTGATGTTTTTGTGAGCATATATACTTGGCACCGGTTCGAAACAAATATTCAAAATTCATTATATGCGATATAAAATTTTAATTTAGAATATAAATAAGATAAATAGGGATTTTGAGCAAGTCACACAAGTAGATCAATACGTAACACACAGAAAACAATAACCTTTATATTCAATTAAGTCCTTTTAGATATTATCAACATGAAGATAATATAGTAGTTTATGTTAATTTTCAACATGAACTTACATCTAATTTTAAATGTATTCGATATTCCATATTCGAAACTATTTTATCCCAATGTATTTCGAATAGTGAGATTCGGTCTTGGCCATCCCTACTTGGCATAATCTACATTTCCTTTCAATTATATAGTAAATCTTTTTGATTGAGTGTTAATCAATAAAAAACATCTTTATTAAGGTATGGCATGAAACACAAATCGTCAATGTCAACATGAGACAAATTTGAAGTATTAAAATATAAGTACATGCTCATCGCATTAAGCAACTTCGGGAAGAACTCGGCAAGTGAAATTGCATATGGTATATAATTAATATCAATGAAAACTAGAAAGACAATACTATAAAAACCATACCTATCAAAATTTGTGCATATCCAAAAAGAGCCCTCATCTGATGTAGATTTTGAGCCAGTACTCGTAATTTATCACTGTATTGGTTTGCTCGGAAGAATACATTTTTTCTTTCTCTGCAAATTGTTTGTAAATGTCCAACAATAAGATGACAAAGTGAATCGAGTAATGCAAGTAAACTTCGATATCCATTTGCCTTTATATGTGGCGAAGCATCATATTTGTGAGCCACTTTGCTGTGAATTATGATAAAAACAAATGAAATAAAAATGGGTATAAAATGCAGTTTGAAGTTATCCATTTTATTACTCATGTAACTATAAGCCACTGGATTTCCATGATGATGAGAGCTATTCATATGCAAATTGAAAATGTAGGGAAAACTGTGCTCGGGACATCAGTTCGATTGTATTATGAATTTTGAAAAAGGAAGTATCATTGTAATTTTGGCAGCAAAGTTGTTTACAATGGGTTTAGTGTGCAAAATCCAAAATAAGTTTATTCGAGTTTGAACTGACCAAATATTCAAATAAAAAATCATATGTTCGATATATATTTATTCATATCCCGATTTCTTTACTGAGTGATGCTATTTCACACACAGTAAAACCAAAATAGATTAATAAAGTTATTTAGCAAATCACCGTTGTTTAAACATAGCATTAAGCTGTCTAATTAACCTGGGGTCGGCTACAGAGTTGAATAATAATTTTTAAATCGATTCTGCATAGAAAAGAATGGAATTTTTTGAATGGCATAGAAAGGTATACTATAAAATGGTCAGTGTTTCAGAATTTGTAAAATGAGTAACAAAATATGGACGCATAAAACCACAACATATTTTATTGATAAATATAAACTCAAAAATGACGATACAGTAATAATTTGAACAGAAAGACCCAAAACTGCAATTACCTCTAAATTTATAAACATTGCACAAAATGACATTCTAGAAAACCTACCCTACTAATCCAATGGCAATTGGTCGAATATGTATCGCATTATTATGAATACTTTTCAGACTTTGAACGAACGAATGTGATGTTTTTGAATCCTCTTTTTGGAACAATGCCATACAGTCATCCAACAAAGGACTTAACAAATCGTAAATATCATCACTTGCCATCCTGTCGTTACAGCCTTTATATATCATACATTTTAATCTATTTGTTATCTAAAAGTCATCTAAATAGCAACATATGATAATAGAATAATACAGCAGCGAAAATCAATAATTGCCTTTACTATAATTAAAACAGAACAATACTGAACTTGAGGGAAAACAATCATTCCAGAAAATTTTTGCAATTGATATCCTATGATCTAGTGAAACTGAGGACGTGCTTTGCTTATAAATCCCTAAATAATGGGGCCAATTCGAGGCCGAAATGTGAAAATAGTTGAAATTTCGGATTCAAATCCACCAACATCGAAAAGAGGGCCGAATGAAATAGGCAGGCCATGTCGAACTTTCTAACTATAGTAGCTCCCTCCGTAGCAGTGGCTGCTTGTGTGAGCCTTGCTCAGAGTAAAACATGCATTGCATACAAAAAAGCCTGCTTCGCTACTACCACAATACCATATGATGGTTCATACAGAAAAATGCTTTCTGATAATTGATGGGGTCCCATGTAGTTTCGTACCCAACATACTTCCAGTGGGCGTAGCATGACAATTTTTCACGTATCAATCCTAACACCCATCTGACTACACCATCCAAAAATTATGTCATTACGACGTCACAGTGACGTAATAGAGACCTTCAAACTATACGAACTGCCATCCAAGACGCGCAAACGAGCACCCGAAATCGAACAGTTATTTCTCTCGTTTTCTTGTCGCAACGATTCCAATAGGAGAGAGATCGATAATGTCAGTCAGTTCTTTATCGTCAGCGCATATGCTATTTCGGGCGATCGTACGTATATTTGGCAAGCTCTATGACGTGATTGTGATATCATAGTGACGTAATTTTTGGATGGCATAGTCAGATGGGGGTTAGGATTGACATATCAAAAAATTTTTATGCTACGCCCGCTAGAAGTACTTGAGGTACGAAACTACACGAGACCCAATTGATGAATATACCTCAGTATGTTTCACCAATAAAAACATTTGACTGTTTATCAACTGTTGGCTGTTGATAAGTTATCAGATATAATATCACATTTATCTAAAATTGATTGAATTTTGTTTATCAAACTTTTCTTTTTTAACCGAGCATCTTTAAACTTTTCGTCAATTTTCATTCCATCTAAAAATTCCATAGCTTGCATTCCATCTTCCGTATATTTCAAAAGAATTTTTTGAAGACGTTCAATTGATTTTGAAAGTAATGACTTCTCCATAAATCCTTTTTTAACACTGTCGATATCAGAATTCAATTCCGCAACACTTGAATTCATTTTTTCAACGGTTTTCTCTGTCTCTCCCAATTTTTTTAAAATACTTTCTTCTTCAGGATCATGCCTCTGACCAATAACCATAATTTTCGAATTATTTTTTATTTTAAATTCTTTTAATAACTTAACGTTGTCTTTTGAAATGGCAACTCCTTTATATATAAGTTTTTGGTTGAAATTGGGAATCTGTGTTTTTTCTGTAACGAGTGTCATCAATTCATCAACAGTTGAATCATCTTCAACATGAACTAGATGTTTAGTAGCACCATGAACTAATATTAGATCCATTTTTATTTTATTGCTACTGAAATTTTTATGCTATTTAACGAAGCAACAAATGAATATGATTTCAGAACTATAATCCAGTGTTGGGAGATGTAATGCTATTTGTAATATAGAGAAAAACTTGTAAAATAGAACACCAAGTACAACTTCCAGACTTCATAACATTTTATGAACTACTGAACTATAGTAATCGTGTAAATCAGTGATTTTCAGCCTTTTTGGTTGAGCGGAACTTCAATAAAAGGTTTCGGACACTCGGCGAACTAGGTCTGTATCTAACTCTCGGATTTGAATGTAAAATTATAGAACTACTGGACAGTCAGACAGTACAGCAGTACTAGCAGAACCCTAAGACTACAGGACTAGGGTGCCACGAAACTCGGCTAAAAACCACTGCTCTGAAGTATCGTACAAAAATAAAGTTTGACTAAATATCATTTTCCCACTAAATCACAATAAAATTTGAAGTAGGCTATTTTAGTATTCGGTTAAATGCTGAAATGAGTTTTGCAACAAAGACTCTCTGCCAAGAGTCCCTGCTTCTCTATATTTTTTTGTTATCTATCGGTTCAGCAGTTATTGGGTAAGTCCAAGCCTTATTACTGTATTACCAGAATACTGTGGTGGCCGCAACACATCAACAGACAACAGTGATGCAAGTTAATGTCTGTGGCGCACACACTACTCACCTTTAAGCTTCTCTAATTTATTTCCATGGATTGTCAACGGGATTTACTTCCTCGTTAACCATATACCGTAACGCAACAATAAGTTCATAACAATAGAACATCAGCGATCTTACTGTCTATACTCTATATATTTATTTGATATCTCTGTATCTACCACATACCTACCAGCCTGCGCTTGTTCTTCAACGCTCACGTCGTGTAAACAAACGAATTGCGCAACAGTCTGAACAAAATGAGCGAGAATACTTTCTCACTTGCCATCGGTCATCATTCGTACAGAACCTTTTCAAGAAACTTTCCTCGCAGAAGAATGATTTACTGATTGTTATTAGTTGGCGAATCGATAAATGTCCCTTTTTCTTATAATCACCCGATTAATTTGAATGAACTTTGTAAATTTTCGAAAAATGTAGGTCGTTCGTGGAAATTCGATATTAATGTTGGAAGCATTGGAACGGATACAATGATTCTGCCCTGGGATGGTGGATTTCAATTTCTAAAATATGGTAGACCATAAAATTCTTAAGATTGGACTCTTTCAACTCTTGATAATTTCAACTTCAGTGCAAGCAGGGCTGGAGAGCTGGTTCGAAATCATATTGGCTCCATCTCACATTATGTTCAAACTGTTGCCCCAGTTCAGGCGCTTCATTTTTCTATGTTCAAATGACTCTTTAACATTAAACAAGGATCCACTGAAAGGCACTGAATAGCTTTCCAATTTGCCTAAGATTTTAACATAGTTTATTATAAACACCACACCATCACAGCACTATTTTTTTAGTTGGTCAACACCCAAAAGCACCTCTTTCAACAAGTTTTATCAGTCATTTAATGTTCGAACAAAGTCTTCATTCAAGCGACCTGTTTTTTCTAATCACAATTTTCCTTTACCATTTGCAGTGTTATTCCTACAATCACTTCATTTTCTTGTTACACATAAAAACGATGTTTTTTATCTGTATGACCCCTCTTTAAAATAAACTCATTGTTGTCACTGTTATTCATAAATTTATTTATTTGAAGTTATTGCCCGATTCTGTATCGTGTATTTTTGTTTTATTGTGTTATTTGACTATTTTCACGTTTTTAACTTTTCTTTAAGTTATGTCCGTCCTCCAGGTCCTCTGTGTTTTGTGTTTGTTCGTTTGTTATTGTTTTTGTTTCGTTTTATACCGACCGAAATAAAATTGATTGATTGATTGATGTACGGTGCCGCTTGCCAAAGTAAACATCTGCGACTTTTTAGCGGCGTGTCCAATGACTCCAATGTGATCAAACTCGCATATATTGGTGTAATATTAAAACGAGAATATCGCTCGGAGACCGAAGACTTATCGATCGAAACTGCGGTTTCAAACATGACTCTATAGCGACACCGCGTGTCCAATCACTAATTATTAAATAACTCGCTAATTATACGACATAATTCATAAATCTATAGTGACACCGCGTGTCTTATCACTAATTAAATATTAACTAATTGATAACGCTAATTATACGACATAATTCATCCAAAATCAATAGGCTTCTGGTCCGAGATATGATGAATGCACATACAAAATTTGGAGCAGATTCAACCTCGCCTTCGTGAGATATCGCGTTCATCTAACAGACAAACAGACAAATACCTATCGACATACTTACCGATCGTGTCAAAGATAAATAAAGCACAACCGGTGTATAGCAAAACGATATAATTTGCCGACGTTTCGAATTTCTATTCAGAAAAACTTCAGGGCATGATATGAAGAGTACACTATCGCATATATATAGAGTAGAAAAATAAAAAGATAGTAAAAATTAAACGGCGTGAAAAACTGAAAAAAAGGGGACAATATGATAATAGATCCGAGTGCATCCGAGTAGATCCGAGTGCATCCGAGTTACTTACCGATCCTAAGATCGATAGGTAAGAAGGGCGCTTCAGAAGTGCGTGTACCAATATGGAGGTAACTAATTTTGTTTGCTTACTTTACATCAAGCTGTGTGAATAAACTGAAGCCTATGGGAATGGGGTATATTCATTTAGCTAACACAGACAGTCCCCGAACTCGTAATAGAACTAAAATAAGGAACATCGGAATAAAATTATGGCCTAACCTGGTACACACACTACGGGAGTACCAAAATAAGAGGTTAGGACATGACAGCGAAATCTTTCATTTGATAGCCTTTCCAAAGTTGCAAAAGCTTGTTTACCTTCCTCCGGGTCCTCAGTAGCTCATCAACATATAGGGGTTGGTATTTAGTAGCCTAGAACTCACGTAGCGATATTTTTATCCTATATTGATCGATGCCAAGCATATATGCTGTGGGCGTAGAATTTCCCCGTGACTTTCCACATAATTAGCCCGAAGTGATTTCTCTTTTTCATCATTTTTATTTTCAAAATTTAGCATGCGAAAGGCTGATGAAAAGTATTTAACACAATTGTCCGAGCATCAGCAAATCTACACAGCACTTCCATCTCATTTACCACATAATGGCCAAAATTTTCAACATGGAAATTTACCCCTAACATCAATTTAGTCAGATTGTTTCAATTGTGAAATTGTTCAAATCCCCTTCAGCGACATACCGTAGGCGTGGCCATAGTTATAAATAACATTCGATTAGAAATGAAGGCCGTCGAAATCATTCTGGCTTCTTCCCTTCTTCTCTTTACAATGTCCGAATGACGTTTGCTATACTGGCGTTATCTTTCTAACTACGCATTACATTTATGCTTATCCTGGTTAAAATCTGTTATTTGTCACAATTCGATAATTACTTTGACAGTGGCTGGGATAAGACGACCGTATCTTGTGCAATGGTCTCCTGGTATAATATCTTTGCGGCGCCCTCATAGCAGGAAGGTTTTCATTTTCGGAAGCTTATAGATTATAAAAGTGGAAATATTTAGTAAAACGATTTTCTGAGCCCAAAAACAAATATTATGGAGTCCATTAAACACAAAATGGAAGGCCTGATTAAGGATCGCGAAGATGCAATAACGAAAGCTATTGAAATGGAAAAGGAAAAGACTGATATGGAAGATAGAGCTAAAGAGGTAGACCTACGTATCAGTTTGAATCAAAATGAATATTTATTTTTCGAACAAGAAAATTAAAATATCTTCCATGTGCAGCTTGAAGGTGAGATTACCGCCATTACGAAGAAAATCATTACTCTTGAAGATGAACTTGATAAAGTAACAGAAAAAAATCGAAAATCTCTGGAAAGTGTGGAAACCGCAGCAAAAGCAGCATCAGACGTGAGTCATTCGTTAAAAATGAATATATACGATTATATATATATATATATTATGTTACTACTGTTTAAAAACATCACAACTTGGAAGCAAAAATGTGTTTGAAAATGTGTACATTAAATATTTACAGTATCAAACTATGCCGTATGAATGATACATATATATATTAAAAAAGATAACAATGAACAATTTTGATTGTATCTTAGTTTGAACTTGAAGTCAACGCACAAACCAGGAGAATGCAACTGCTTGAAGAAGAAATGTCCAGAGTCAATGATCGACTCAGTGAAACGGTGGCAAAATTGGAAGTTGCTGAAAAAGCTGCCGAGGAAAGTGAATTGGGAAGGAAAGCTATTGAATCAAGGTTTACTTAACTAGAAGTACTATAGGATCAAATTGAGTACTGTTCACATCACCAATACAAGAAATCATAGCAATTAATGGGTGTTGGCATAACCTGAAGTTTCTATTCTGTCCCCGCCATAGTTATATGTAATATTGAACGCGAAGATAGAAGCCCAAACTATCCCAAACTTTCTTATGCCAATAATAGCTATATATATTAGTTTGGAATACAGTTGACTGAACAAGTTTGTACATTACATTGTACGCCAGATCTTTCAAAGATGAAGAAACATTGGAGCTGCAAGAAATTCAACTACGAGATGCGAAAACAATTGCAGAAGATGCTGACAGGAAATATGATGAAGTATACATACAAAACTATCTATAAATATGTTATAATATAGGCAGCCCGCAATTCTTTAAACTTGCTACATCTGATAGGCCTACACGAAAAATATATATATAGATTAAATATTTATTTTAAAAATGATTTTCAGTCAATATAACTTATTGACGCTGGTATAGTTCCGAGGCCGTATTATTTATAAAAACCAAAAAAATATAGCGAACGGTAAAACTGGTCTCAAACTTTACCAAATGCCGTTTGGCAAAACATAGTTTCGTGTATCTGATTGTTTAAATCTCAATATTTATTTCGTATTTAGGTTCTCAGAAAGCTTCATATGGTGGAAAATGATTTGGAAAGAGTTATTGATCGAGCTGAAGAAGACGAAACGTAAGTATGAAATTAATTTAATTTACCAAAGATTTGAAAATATATAGTTAACGCATATACTTCAAACTACAATAAGTAAGAATCATACTTAGGTTATGTACATTGTAAATATCTGCTCTTTTGTGTCGATTGGAATTATCAATCTAAACGATGTAGCTGACACGAAATGTACGAATTACGAAGAGGAATTTCAAAAACGTTCCACCGTAGGATAGGACAGGATTTGCATATTTATCCCGGGGGAAAGGACAGCCGAGAAGGGGGGTTTAATCATATGACGAACCACGGCCTCTTGTAAATATATAAGTTGTTGAACACCTTCGCTACAAGTTAGGCACCGTATAATCACTCAATATGTAGAATGCTACTAGGTATTACACGCTGTATATAATTCTCGATACTGTATACCTATATATACGATAACAAGCTAGTCCGAATGGTTTACTTGTGATGTTGTACAGTTAAGTATAGGAAAATTTAACGACATAGCGTTGGTTATGCGCAATCATTAACCATACGACGGAATACGACGTTTCTTTTTTAGGAAAGTGAAACAGACAGAAGAACAATTGAGGGCGATGCAAGAAAAACTAAAACGGATGGAAAATGAGGCAGTTAGGAACTCACAACAAGAAGATACATATGAAGACGAAATGAGAATTCTGTCGGAGAAACTGAAAAATGTGAGTAGTTATATATATATGTGGATATGCTGAATATGATAGCGACGAAGATAACACCAGATACAGATACTATACTTCTGAGAGGTTTTGCTTCAGTTTTATGTCTGATACTTTTTTGGATTTGTTTATTTTCAAGGAGTTATTGAATCCATTTTTCTCATTCACAGGCCGAAACAAGAGCTGAATTTGCTGAACGCACTGTCGACAAACTGGAAAAAACTATCGATTCTTTAGAAGGTAACGTGACATTTGTCCTGTCACTTGGTGTTAAATTCTATAAAGCAATGAATAGGTTTTTATTTTACCATGTGATATTGTATTTTTTGTTTATATTTCAGATCAACTGTTAGCCGAAAAACTATCATACAAAGGAATCAGTGAAAAACTTGACCAGACTCTTGGCGACATGATCACTCTGAAGTAAAACGAAGCATAGAACGATTTCCAAACAGGAAATAAAACGGCATTTTTATTTCTAATTGCTTGTTTATGTATACATTTATATTATGAAAATGGATATCAAAAGATTGCATGACCATATTAAATTTCACAAATATCTCATCATTTCTCTCTATTTAAATTGTTTTGGATGTCACATTATTCACATCACCAACACAAGTATATATATGGAATTGAAGAAAGGGTCCTTCTTATTATCGATTGACAGGAAAATTTGACTTTGCAACTGAAGGATGAAAGAAATTCAGTTCCTACCCGGAAATACAAATATTCAGTTTATGAAAATTCTATCATTGGCAAGAGTTATTTCTAGTCCAGTTCCGGAAACTCCAACTAGTGAAGTATTACATTGAAATAATAATAAAAACGACAGACTTCGACTACACGACCTTGCTAGTTTTGGTGGATTTTGTGAGATAGTGTATATAAATTAGGTTGTAAATAAAATGTGTTTTGAAATTGGCTGATTCAAATCCACGCCGACCTAATTGAGTCCACGGGACTTCACCCCCGCGCTTGTAAAATGCTTTGCGCTTTCATAACAAAATCTAAATTGGAGATCTTCTGTATTAAATATATTTAGGCACCCGTTGCAAATCCGTGTTTTAAATTTGATTGTTCTTATCGTGTTTGGTACTGTATTATGTTTCTTACGTACACAGTGCTTTAATTTAGTGATGTAAAACTGAAAATATCTCCAACGCGATTTAAATCACGCAAAAACATGCATACACATTTGATAGAAAACAAATGGATGCAAAGTATTTCCGATGATTTAGAAGTGGACCAAGTTTTTGCAATCACTAATGAAGCAAGAGCTGGTATTGCCTAAAAGTGATGCCTACAGATTTAGATAAAATATAATGCACTACCAAAATTCTGACGAAAATATTACAGCGAAAGGTTTTTTGTTTGATTTGCGACACGTAACGACAAGTTACAATTAAAGAACACATGTGCTCATGTTATTTTAAATATATATGAATATACGCTTAATTCAACGACCAGCTTTCCGGAGTGTGCCCAAAATAATATTTCAAAAATGATATACGGTGGTATACATGTATAAATGGTATACAGTATATATTAAAATTATGGAAATCGTGATTTATATTTTCGCGTGAGATAAATTTTTGTAAAATTTCATAAACAGTCAAGGTTGTTATAGTGCGTGTCCCAATGAATCAAGGACTGTTATTCAAAATACAAATAGGTGACGCAGTAAATCTCAAAACGTTTCATCGGATTCGTGGTACAGTATATTCAAACTTCCGTGCGTCAGGAGAAGTATAATGATCTTTTAAAAATAGACAATCGCTTTATAATATATATACTACTTCTCTATACATCGTTATGATTCTACAGTTTGTGTAAGATTATTGAATTAATATTTTAATATAATATATTTCATGAAGGTCAGTGACATACTCTTAAATTAGAAATTAACCACGATCGTCTGCCAACTTTTTTATGTTCGGTGAATAGCATTTCAATAAGTTGTGTAGAATGATAATGGGCGAAAACAAATGAATGAACAGATGTTAGCGCTAAGGTAGCACGAAACTACTGCTTGCGTATTTCACACTTCGCGTTTGGTGATAATGCGCTGTTCCAAAAGCGCGGCCATCAGTATATAAACCCGCTCTCAGTCGATAAAGATATATCATTTCTTCCTTCGCCATCCGGTATCGAATTTCTTTGTTGTGTAATTCACTAAACCCTAAAACAAAATGGAATCCATCAAGCACAAAATGGAAGGATTAATCCGTGAAAAGGACGAAGCTGTCGAAAAAGCAGTCAACCAAGAAAACGAAAAGAAAGATTTGGAAAACAAAGCCAAAGAGGTAAGTTAGGCATTGAATCTAATGTAAACTCAGAATTTTAGAAAATGTCTTATCAATTTTGAAAACAATAAATTCATACGATTTTGTTTATGAATTAAAAACTTGTTTTACAGCTTGAATCTGAAATCAACGCCATCACCCGCAAAATCACCAATCTTGAAGATGAACTTGACAAAGTTATGGAACAGAACAGAGAATCACTGGAAAAAGTCGAAACTGCTTCAAAAGTTGCCACTGATGTGAGTAAAATTCAAACCTTTTATCCGGAATATGTATAAAGACATGTAAAGCCGTGTAAAATATGTGAAACCAAATATATACAGCAAAAGATACAAAAATTTGTTAACGCTTCCTAAAATATTACAGCATATATTTACTAGGCTTATTACGTTATCTTTGGTTACGTTGGTTGTTCTGTTTTTACAATGGCCACAAGAAGATATGAGAGTGAATAAATAAAATTATAAAAATACAATTTAATTTACTGTCAGAATCCAAATATCGAGCAGCAACGTTTTTCATGATTTAATCCTTTCAATTTGGTTTTGCAGTCTGAATTGGAAGTGAACGCACAAACTCGTCGTATGCAACTTCTTGAAGAAGAATTAGCCAGAGTAACTGAACGATTGAACGAAACCCTCACTAAACTTGAAACTGCTGAGAAGGCAGCCGAAGAAAGTGAACGTGGCCGAAAACTTATTGAAAGCAGATCATTCAAGGATGAAGAAACTTTGGAATTACAAGAAATTCAACTTCGTGATGCTAAAGCTATTGCTGAAGATGCTGACAGAAAATATGAAGAGGTGAGAACATAGGCTACTACGTATCATCACATATTGTAATCTAAACGTGACAAATTTAGCGCAGTTCACAGAATATTAGAAGTTAATGCGATAGTCATTTGTACTTGGGCTAACAAATACAATGATTCTCAATGATATATAAGTAGACGATGATAGTGTGTAAAATCTTTAACACTTCTCAGAAATAGTTTGAATAATAATATATATTACCCGAATCTATATTTTAGGTCGGCAGAAAACTTCGCATGGTTGAAAACGATTTGGAACGTGTTACCGACCGTGCCGAAGAACATGAGACGTGAGTAATCAAATTTTATTTCATGATTGTAATTAAATGATAGACAATGAAAAAGGATAAACAATTGGTAATTTATACTAATTCGTACATTTTGACATCGGGGACCATTTTATTACACATCTACTTTCAGGGAAATAGCAAATTTTGATCGTTCAGGCAAAATATTCTTTCAAGAATTTTTCGATTATTCAAACGAAGGCTGTTTATCGCCCTATATCTAGTTCTCCTGACCGCAAATGTGAATATTTAAATTCTTGTTACAGTAAAGTGAAGCACACTGACGAACAATTGAAAGGACTTCAAGAAACTTTGAGAAACATGGAATCAATCTCTGTCAAAAATTCTGAGCAAGAAGATAAATATGAAGAAGAAATTCGTGTTCTTTCAGAAAAATTGAAGAACGTAAGTTTAAGACATTTCATAATGATCCGAAAAACTCAAAATATTTGACAATACAACGATTTGTAACTTGTATAATTTTGTTGCAAATTGATAAATAAAAGTTGATGTAAATATTTATTTAGGCTGAAACCAGAGCTGAATTTGCTGAAAGAACTGTCGACAAGTTGGAAAAGACCATCGATTATCTTGAAGGTACGTCATCTGTGATTGATTTCCTAATTCCAATCTATGATTTTGTTACTTATTCAGTCGAAAAAGTCGAACTTATACTTACTACTAAATTCGAAATAGGCTGTGGAGATTTTCATTATAAATAAATTTAACACACTCAAACGCAAGGCGATTACTTATATTAATTTATTTCTTTATTATTCTTCAGATCAACTCTACGCCGAGAAATTGTCGTACAAAGGCATCAGCGAAAAACTGGACCAGACTCTTACCGACATGGTTTCCCTTCATTAAATTTAATGATTCTCGTCGAAAAATTATTCTACCATTTCTGTTTGTTTATTAGGCCATTCAGTGTATCTTCTAATATTTTGAAATAAAAAAGCATATAGAGCTCGTCTTGTCAACTTTTGTTTATGTTCGTCAATAAGTTGTGTCAAATGATAATGGACGAAAACAAATGAATGAACAGTTAGCGCTATGGCAGTATATAGTGAAAGACAACCCTATCTGCGTGTTCTTACCCCCGCGTTATTAAACACCCGTTAGCGGAGTAAACCACAACTGACTCCTTCAGAGGTCAATAAGAAGCACACAATAGATTGAATGCCAAATGTTCGTATATTGTAAAGTTGCACAATCGAATTGATCCAAAAAACTGATAACGAAACACACTTAAACCTTACTACGTATATGCGATGAAACCAAATTTCTAACTAACAAAGAACGAACGAATACTTGAGCGAGGGAAAATATCATAAAGAAAATGAATTAGAGCAGCGGCCTTGTTTCAGGCAAATAACATGCACTATTAACAATAAGTTGTGAAAATATTGAAACATACAGTACTCAGTAACTATCCTTATGTACTCTTGCTACAACAATTCCCTCGACAATGAAAAAAATTAGCTTGTCAATTTTTAAATTTTGTAAGGCCTGCTAATAAAGATTCCTGATTGCATTATAAGTCGTAACTAGGGATGTAAGTTTCGAATATTTTTTTTTTTCGAGTCGAATTTCGAATCACAATGTTCCGATTCGAATATTTCCGAATCTGATTCTATTTAGTTTATCAGCATATTATCGTTGAATTTCTTCAAATTTGAAAGAAATATATATAGTATAAATTTTGTTAAAATAACAATATTGAGCTTAAAGTATTAAGAAAGTTACTAGAAAAACACATTGCATGGATGTATCAACTACCAAATATATTACGGCTGAGATTTATTTTTTGTTACATAAAGGTATACTCAGTTACATATTTACTCACATACAATTATGTTTGCAAATAATACCGGGTATATAGCGATTGTTTCTTCTAAAATTGATCTTTAAAATTCATCCAAATGATAAACGCTAGTTAGTACCGTATGCGCCATGATTTTGAAAGAAGCAATGATAACGAGGGAAGCATCGCAGACATGTTTTTAATAAGGTATAAAGCGATGATGTTTTATTATAATAATATTATGTAGATAATTTGAAGAAACGTATAAAATATTTGTGAAACTTTGTAACATTTTAGGTAGTCGGACAAAATTGAGCGAAACCATTGGTCCCTCGAAAGCTGCCACCAATATCAAATATAACGACTCTGGGAGTGTCACGGCTTTGGAAAGCTGTGGACGTAAGGATAATAAACGCTTTTGGTTATGGAGGCGTTATAAAGGCGGCGCCGTTGTGTCGTGCAAAATTGCCGTGTGTTATCTATTGAATTTTTTTTTTAAATAGAATCAAGCCCCATTTTCTTAAATTGCTTCTAATCGATTCGAATTGGCGTTGATTCGAATCGCTTCGATTCGAAATTCTGAAACTTACATCCCTAGTCGTAACTGTTTTCCATGTATGAGTGTATTTAATTTTGCATCAAAGTCGCCGATGACCAACTAATGAAACGAAACAGGACAACCGATTTGATTGAGAATACCGCCAGTTGAAGGCAATATCCTTTGCGATGATATCTACAAACGTTTTAAAAATCTTCGACAACACCCAGAACTAAGCCATCGCATTTAAACAATCGACTTCTTTCTGCTTTGAAAAATAATGAACGTAATAATTGATTTGAAGGATAATATCGACGTTAAGATTTTGTTTTTTGAGGGCACTCCTCGAAGCTATGAAAACTTTTCCAACTCTCGGAATTTCCAATATGAAAAGATTGCCCGACGAGTTGTAATGTAGCAAACGTTCGGTAGCGATGTGTTTCGGAAAGTCGCGAGCTCTACAAGCTTTCGTATCTCCAACGCTCCAAACATATGTGAAAGCGCTTTTGCGACAGAAACCCGTGTTCGGTTCGGTTCCATTACTTTTGAACCCACGACAATTGCACCTACATATACTATTGCACCTATGGAAATTGTTTTTGTTTTACGGATATTTGAACCCATACTAACCCTAACTAATGTGTTTTAGCACCCGCATATAGATTGAACCCGCGGATATACACATGGGTTCAAATGTACGGTCACCGTTCGGTTCACATCGGCTTAGATCAGCTAGAGGAGAATGCAGTTTTCGTGTCATGTGTTGAAGTAGGACCCTTTTACGTGGGCCACGAGTATTTGTATTCGACTTAGTTTTCCAATGATGCTGCAATAGATGATTTGGTCGACTTGAGAGAATAAAGTGGATGTTTCATTGACGATCGTCAAACAATAGGGCGTTAAATGCTGCTTCTTGGTGTAATAAATCGGCTTGCGTATATTATATGCTCAGCAAAATTGATTTGGTATATTATCAATATTATTTTCCGCGTAGCTTGCTTTGACGATGTCGATAAAAACATTCGCAAATCCAGTAATAATATGAAGTTGTCTTGGTAATTTTGAATTTCTCTGAGGCGGATTGATCTGCTGGAGTCCATATCTCCGCATTCGGTTGACACACAAAATATTTAGTTATTTTAGTTGTAATATATAAGTTGATAATGAGACACAAATTCAAAGAATTTGGGCGTTGATGTTTGACAAAGAAAAGTTTTGTATATATACGCGAATTGTTGAATTCGGGCGTTGAAGCTTGAAAATAAAAATACACGAGCGTGAACTCGGGCGTTAAACCTAAGGAGTTGAAGTTGAGTTAGTTCTGTCTGATCGTAGGAGGTCCTGGTACAGATTCTTCGTTTTAGGTCAAAATCTGAAACGTTCTGATCTTCTCGACTGCTTATTTGATTGACATACTGCCTGAGATCGAAGATTGATTTTTTGCTTAATTCCTGAAAAGTTGACGTATTGCCCATTGACTCGATTAGTGGTGAATTTCTGTCCCATTTTGATTGAGGAAATTCCAGTTGTTGAATTGAAATTGATTGCTTATTGATCACGAACGGGCATCGCCATAAATATAGGGAAAGACAACCCTACATGCGTGTTCGCATTCCCTTGTCATTGAATTCACACACGTTATGGAATGTTACCCCGATCTGGATTCCGTCATAGGTAATAAAGCACACAAAATATTGAATGCCGAATGTTTGTATATTGAAAGTTTCACAATCCAATCCGAATACAGATAAATTGAAAACACTTAACCCTTAAAGGTGGGTTATCACGCAAACATTTTTGTGGAAAATTTGATTCTATATATTTTTTTAAGAATTTTAACGTTTACCGCTTGCATAATATGGACTTAGTTTTCTACTTATGAATTTTTAAAAACCGCTTCAACGAAAATCGACCCAGGTTCGGAAACGGCCTTGATGACGTAGTAGTGAGAACTCATTCCAGAAATTAGATCCTTCGCCATTGGCGAGTAAGGTGTGCAACCTCTGTTTTTGGCGTTTAAATCTAGTTTCTAATCGCGTAGTTTAATAAAGATTGAAACTATAATGTATTGTTAAGCATAAATGCTAATGCATAAGAAGTTCTGAAGGTGAGGGGATCAAGCCACGGTGTTTTATGTAATGATCGTACCGGTACTGATCGCCCGTCAGAAGGCTTTGAAGAACTGATCCTAGAGTAAGTATTTACCACTTTATTTCGTTGATCGACTGTTGGATAAAATATTTAGTCAAAGCATGATGGTACCCAGTCACACTTTTGTATGAACCAAATACAAATCGCCAATTTGTACATTAACCAAAAGAGTGATAGTCTACTACCGGTACCAGATAAACGTAGAATCCCAATAATGGTTCAGTTTTTTTTTTATATTCATTTCACATTATTATGCAACAAAACACTGTTTTATGTTGAACCTTGCTAAACTGTCTGGTGATAATATCCTGATCTTTTTTTTTTATGTCAGTTCTATCAATTTAATTTGTATACTTCGTTTTCCAGTGCACACTGCTATTAACAACACAGCCCAGCTGTTATCGATCAACTATTGGAGATTCGTGACAACACATTTATTGGCATGAATGAATTACATATGATGAAAACTTGTAATAAAATGTTAAAAATAAATAAAAACTGATTTGAATGACTGCGTGAGGTATTGTTTTTTCGGGCTGTGGGTAGAAGTTTGCATGGATTCCAACATAATTTTAAGGCTGAAACGGTCCTTCGACTTAGAGGTTTTCTTTTAGTTCCATGGAGAGACATCAGAAAAGGTTACTTGCAAAAATTTTCTCTATAGTTTTCTGCTTCAAGACAGATCCATCCCTGTGAAATCTGCTGTAACCACCAACTACACATTCCATACGTTACGGTAGTGTTCGCGCATATACCGGTACAGTCAGTTAGTTTATATATACCGAAAATATAATAAAAAGACTAGTTATATGATCAGATAAGCAGAGTAAACACACATGAATTATAAAAATGGCCTGTTATGCGCTTTTTCACTAGAAAATATATTGCAGCAAAAGGTCCGGCACAGAACTCGAGTACGTCTTGACCTCGATTAGTTGAGTTTACTGCAATTTCTCATAACGCAATAATATTATTTAAAGATATTGGTATTGATTTAAATCACAAAAGCTTCCTCCAAATGCGCCGCCCAATGGAACTAGCACACGGTGCAAAATGAGTACACAGAATGCTATAATTGCCTTTGACCTAATGCAAAGTTTCGCCGACGAGTTCTCACCACTACGTCATCAACGGGACATACTAATTTGCGTTCGATTTCGACAGGGTCGTCTTTTAAAAATTCGAGTCTCGCAAACGAAGTCCATTTTATGCAAACGGTAAACGCCAAAAATCTTAATAAATTATATAGAATCAAATTTGCTACAAAAATGTTTGCGTGATAACCCACCTTTAATGCAGCGAAATCAAATTCTTAACTAACAAAAAACGAATACTTGAGCGAGGGAAAAATATAAAGGATATGAAAAGCAACAACCTTGTTTCAGGTCAATAACGTGCACTATTAACAATGAGTGGTGAAGAATATTGAAACATACAGTAACTATCCTTATGTACTCGCTACAGTAGCACCAAACTACTGCTTGCGTATTTCACACTTCGCGTTTGGTGATAATGCGCTGTTCCAAAAGCGCGGCCATCGGTATATAAACCCGCTCTCAGTCGATAAAGATATATCATTTCTTCTCGCCATCCAGTATCAAGATCCTTTGTTGTGTAATTCACTAAATCCTAGAACAAAATGGAATCCATCAAGCACAAAATGGAAGGATTAATCCGTGAAAAGGACGAAGCTGTCGAAAAAGCAGTCAACCAAGAAAACGAAAAGAAAGATTTGGAAAACAAAGCCAAAGAGGTAAGTTAGGCATTGAAACTGATGTAAACTAAGAATGTTGGAGAATGTCTTATCAATTTTGAAAACAAAGAAAAATTTATACGATTTTGTTCATGAATAAAGAACGGTTGTTTTTATTCAAACTTGTTTTACAGCTTGAATCTGAAATCAACGCCATCACCCGCAAAATCACCAATCTTGAAGATGAACTTGACAAAGTTATGGAACAGAACAGAGAATCACTTGAAAAAGTCGAAACGGCTTCAAAAGTTGCCACTGACGTGAGTCAAATTTATTACCTTCATCCAGAATATGTAAAAATATATGTAAAATTAAATATATGCAACACAACATACGAACATTTGCCAAATATTACAGCAAAGATTTAGTAGGCTTATCACGTGATCATTGGTTACGTCGGTTCTTCTGTTTTTACAATGATCACAGGAAGATATGAGAGTGAATAAATAAGAATATAAAAAATGCAATTCGATTTACTGTCAGAATCCAAAAATTGTCATCTCATCGAGCATCACTGTTTTTCATGATTTAACCCTTTAAATTTGGTTTTGCAGTCTGAATTGGAAGTGAACGCACAAACTCGTCGTTTGCAACTGCTTGAAGAAGAATTAGCCAGAGTAACTGAACGTTTGAACGAAACCCTCAATAAACTTGAAACTGCTGAGAAAGCAGCCGAAGAAAGTGAACGTGGCCGAAAACTTATTGAAAGCAGATCATTCAAGGATGAAGAAACTTTGGAATTACAAGAAATCCAACTTCGTGATGCTAAAGCTATTGCTGAAGATGCTGACAGAAAATATGAAGAGGTGAGAACATAGAACATATTGTATAATACATTATACGTCGTTAATTAGTATCATGCCACATATTCTAATCAAAATGTGACAAATTTAGCGCTTTCATTAGGCATCGTAAATGCAATAGTCGCTTGTACGTGGGATAAGAAATACAGCTTCTCATTGATTGACGGGGTTGGAATGCAAATTCAGCAGGCAACATATCAGAATTATTTAGAATAATATATATTACCTGCATCTATATTTTAGGTCGGCAGAAAACTTCGCATGGTTGAAAACGATTTGGAACGTGTTACCGACCGTGCCGAAGAACATGAGACGTAAGTAATAGAATATTATTCCATGAGTGTAATTAAATGGGAATAGAAAAATGGCAATTTATACTAATTCGTCGAACTATTTTTTTCATATTCAATATCAGAAAAATAGAAAATTTTGATACTTTCGTCCGAATATTCATTCTTTAAAGGATTTTTTCGATTAATTAGACGAAATCTGGTCATCGCCTTATATATATCTAGTTTTCCTGATGCCAAATACTTAAAATTCAAAATACTTGTTGCAGTAAAGTGAAGCACACTGACGAACAATTGAAAGGACTCCAAGAAACTTTGAGAAACATGGAATCAATCTCTGTCAAAAATTCTGAACAAGAAGATAAATATGAAGAAGAAATTCGTGTTCTTTCAGAAAAACTGAAGAACGTAAGTTTAAATAAGGACATATTGATGTAATAAACATAAATTATTTGAGTAATAAAACAACGATTTGTAATTTGTATCATTTTGTTGCAAATTAATAAATGAAATTTTATGTAAATATTTATTTAGGCTGAAACCAGAGCTGAATTTGCTGAAAGAACTGTAGACAAGTTGGAAAAGACCATCGATTATCTCGAAGGTACGTCATATATGATTGATTTCTCAATTCCAATCTATAAATTTGTTACTTACTCAGACAACAAAGTCGAACTTATACTATGCACAAATTTGAATTATGCTGTGGAGATTTTCATTATATATAAATTTAACAAACTCAAGCGAAAGAAAAATACTTATATTAATTCATTTCTTCTTTTTTCAGATCAACTCTACGCCGAGAAATTGTCGTACAAAGGCATCAGCGAAAAACTGGACCAGACTCTTACCGACATGGTTTCCCTTCATTAAATTTCATGATCCTCGACGAAAAATATTCTACCATTTCTGTTTATCAGGCCATTCAGTGTGTCTTCTAATATTTCGAAATAAAAATCCGTATAGAGCACTTGCTGTGTTGATTATTTTATCATTACGTATATATATAACGAGATTCCGGTACATTTTTCAAGATATAGACTAGTAAATTAATGAATAGATTATTAAATTAGGGAATGAGACGCTCGCTATCGTAGCTATGTTCGGTGCACTGTTGATGACAAATATTTTGCTTATGACTTTTGGACAGGACAAGATCATGTCCTTTAGAAGCCCCAAGCACTTAAGGCTTGCACTTATCGGAAAATGATTTGTAAAATATGTCCAAAATATTCCAGGAAAAATTAATGCAGAACAGCCCCCCAAAAAACGTTCTTTTTGGAACATCCCGCATCTTACTAAAGTACTTTCTATCAAACGATGACCTTGGCATGACCTCAGGAACATGAAGTTCTCGGTCGCCAGAAAGTTAAAATAATAACAAAAAAATAATAACAAGAGAAACTGAAAAATAATATTAATAATAGGCAATAGACAATAAGTTTATTTGTCGTGCAAGAAATCCCAACACAAATGTAACTAATGTTTCGTGTTATCTGAGATAAGTAAATTTCAGTAATTATTACTGATTGAATGCCAGATTATGAATGATTTACATGACATTTCTTGAAGATAGTTTTCATACCTACAAACAATTATAGAGAGGTTAAAGATGATATTTGAGAAATAAAAATAAGCAAAATTCGCCTTTTCTTAGTACACGTTCATCGTTCAACGTACGTACACAACAACGTTCAACGACTGACGCTTTTTAACAGTTTCGAAATTACAGTGAAATGCTATTTAAACGTTCAACGACTGACGCTTTCTACCAGTATTGAAGTTACGGTGAAATGCTGTTTAAACAATCAACGGCTATCGCTTTTTACAGTATCGAGGTTACAGTGAACTGCTATTTAAACGTTCAACGACTGACGCTTTCTACCAGTATTGAAGTTACGGTGAAATGCTGTTTAAACAATCAACGGCTATCGCTTTTTACAGTATCGAGGTTACAGTGAAATGCTATTTAAACGTTCAACGACTGACGCTTTCTAACAGTTTTGAAGTTACAGTGAAATGCTATTCAAACGTTTAACGACTGGCGCTTTTTAACGGTGTTGAAGTTACGTCCAAATGCTACTCAAAACATTTATTAACTGATGCATTTTAAAAGTAGTTTTACAGACCCTAAGTACTTAGGACCTTAGTCCCCTATCAGGTAGTGATAATATATAATAAGTAAATGATTGAAGGCCAAATTATAATTAATTTGTATGATATATTTTGGAAATAGTTGTCATGCCTACAAACATTTATCAGGTTTAAGATGATACTTGGGAAAGACAAACAAGCAAAGATTTTATTTTAACCGTGCCAATATTGAGGTGTTAGTCGTCAGAGCAACTCCACATATTTTATTAAAGATTGAGGCGCTAATGAAAATTCGACAATGAGAATTTCTGTGGTACCCTAATCACTTTCCTTTGATGCTTGATGGTTAATTCAAACTAATTTGTTCTCAAACTAATTTGCTTTCTGATTGCTGTTTACTGATCTCGAATTCGCCAGTTGCATCAGACAAGAACAAATTTGTTTGATAGATTCTGTATATATACGAAATCCCCTCTGGACCTATGTTTCGTCTGTTCTGGCTTCAAGTCGAATTATGGCAGATCTAAGCCGAACATTACTTATACAATTCTCACCACTCCTGTCGATTTCAAAAAACCAACACTACTCATAATAAATAAAATAAAACAGCAACATAAAAACTAAAGATCTATTTATTAAATCATAAATTTACAGTGGGAAGCTAATAAATTGATAGCATTTAGCATCATTCAAAAACAAGTAAAATCTGCTTTAATACAGTACATTACAAAAGTTAAATGTGGTCAACGATCATAGACCAAATGCAGTAATAAAACATTAAACTGTTCAATCATGTGCATCGAACCATGGAAAAACATTCTCAGTCTGAAATATCTTAATTATCAAAATTCTCATCAATTTCATCACCAGCCATATCACTGGTGAATGAATCTTGTGAATACTGAAAATCTGGCAACAATTGACTGACTTTCCGTCTCATTTCTCCAAGTCGCTTTCTTCGCTCTGATTCTTTCACAATCAATTCACGATAAGAACGAATAACGTTAAAAACTCGTCGCAGAAGACGAGTGCGATTATGAGCGTCAGCTCGGGCTTCTTTGTCCCATTCAGAAAGTTTTTCATCTGAAAGCAATAATTATTTCATGAGTATTATAAACAAAAAGGAGGTCAGGTTTTGCCCATTCAGTCAAGCAGTTACTGTTACTGAGTTACTTAGCATTTTCAAATTGAGGCTTCAACTGTCAACAGCAAACACATATTAGTGTACAGCATCACATATACTGCAATTGGTATTAATTAACAAACAAAAATATGTTTCCAATAAAATAAAATAATGTTGGATAGGCAATTGCTTGAGTGCAAATTGACAAAAAGTTTGGATATATATAGTTATTTTATTAACCCTTTCGTCAAGTGATATTGAGTAAGGTTAAAATTTCGAGGTGAAATAAATGAAAACCACAAAATTGCTAATAAATATGTTGATTTAAACCTTATAGTACATATTTTCAGATTTGATAACAGTTATAGATAATAATTATTACTTAAAACTCACATGGCTTGGAAATGGTCTGTATTTAAATAAACCTTAAAAACTGGCTAAAGATCCCAAACTTTCAGTAATCAATTGTTATTATATGAACTCACTGAAAATGTTAACATTTTTAACATCTTTGTTTCAGTAATAAATGGTAATTGAATTATTGGTTTATTTATTTTGTTCTGATCCCAGTGGCTAAATTAACGAAGCCTACTACCTGTTGTGTAATCAACCCAATATTTGAGGTATTTCTTTCTCAGAACTTTATTCCGATGAATAATTGCTTTCTGTTCCAATATTTCCATTCTTTCACCATATTTCATCCAGGAACGCATCCCTCGTCTGGAATTTATGATAGAAATTATCAGACTATATATATTTACTACAAGTAAGCTCAAGATAAGTATGTTGACATATAATGCAACATTTTGACTATCTTGGGCTTTTTGGCATAATCAATTTGACATTGACAGTAAAGAATTATTTAAATAAAAACATGACTGTTATAATAGATAAGCTAGGATGAGAGATCAAAAATCAAAACCAAATACTATTTGAAACTGGAGAAATAAATACAAAGTTATCAAAAACCTTTTCAATAAAAATCCAGATAAAAACTATAGATTTCGCTGTATAGCCTGTTATTTACGTAGAGAAATTAAAAATTACAAAAACATTTTTTGCTTAAAATCTCTTATAAAGTTTCAATAAAAACCAAGTAAATGATATTTTTTCAATTTCTATTCACCGAAGCAAAATAAGTCTATAAAGTTTATCTGCTTTCTGTTCTCTCTCTTCTCTTGCTCTTTCACTCTCAATTTTCCACTCAAATAGAACTTTTCTCATAAGAATACTTCTGTGATGAAATACAGCTACCTAGAAGTAACATACAAAAAATGAGAATACACTATCAAGCAGTTTAATGATCAATACCGATCAGCTAAGAGCAAGCGTTGAGCAATAAACACTTATGACATACAAGGTCATTATTGATTTCAGTGCTCAGTGCTCTCACAACTAATAAATGTGATATGTCAATATCAATGATTATTGGGCATGAAGTGGAACTATGGATCTTTTGTTATTATGTTGTTGTTGTTGTTATTCTGGTTGTTACCTTATGAAAAATGCTTTTCTCATTCACTAATGGACCAATTGCTTCGAAATTTTCATTGGTTGGAGATTTTATTTTTCCCTAAAATTCCTATGAATCTTATGAGGTCTGATATTCCATCCAAAATTTTGCTGTATTTTTATTTCTCATGGGAACACAGTTTTTAATCCGCCAAGCGTGTCGGCTGTTATCGATTTGACCTGATGCTACATGAAACTCTTAGATTAATTAATTCGGTACAGGTATGGTGCATATGAAAAGACTTCTTCTCCATATATTTAAACAACGCTCTCTTCTTTCCTAGAACTTCAATTTTGTTATGAAGTCAGTTTTCAGTATAATTATTAAACATTTTTTTTTAATTTTTAATCAGCGTTTATTTATGTTTTTATTTCATTTAATACATCATTATATGCCCACCATTAGTTGCACAAAACATATCAAAATTCTTTTACCTAAATTAATACAAACGCTGTCCTGAGGAAATGAAGAAAACGTGTAGGTATTTTGATTTTTCAATTTTTCATTGAAATACTTTGGTTATTGTTTTAAATCAGGGGTGTGCAAAGTGCGGCCCGCGGGCCAAATGCGGCCCGCAAGGGAAAATTGTGCGGCCCGCGGAGGCAACTGAATAGCAGTTTGAAAAATTTTAATATTAAAAGATAAAATAGCTAAATGAGTTTTGGTTCCAGCCTATCAGTTGATGTTGTCTAAATCGAACCTAGAATAAGATTTGACAGCAAATTATTTGGAAATGAAACTTGGCGCATTTTACTGAAAACTTCTCAATCAAGTTACTTCCCACATTTGAAAAAGTCATGGCTTCAAATATGGCACTTTTCGGTAATCTATTTTTGTTCTAAAATGGGCGTCGCATCGAATTGCTAGCACTTCCATTTAAGCAAATTTGGATAAAAGTAGTCGGGAAAAGAATCCAGCAGAAAATTTCTCACTGAATTTGTTTAAATTGGGTGCAACAATATATATCTTTAAATTACAGTTCTAAGAACTTAATGCGTTCTAACTCATCATTTCTGTAAGGACCATGAGATCAATAACAAAAAGACACCATTTTGTGCCTGCAACTAATAGAAAGCCTGTGTGAAATGTGGGTGCGGCCCGCGGTTTAACCCGGTTATTGATATTTGGCCCGCCTGCGAAAAAGGTTGCACACCCCTGTTCTAAATAGTTTCAAATAAATTTTGTCGTCTTGAAACCCAAATATTTACACATCAAATAAGTAAATTCAAAATAAAGTAATTTCACTATGATATACAATTTATACCTCCCATTTGCTTTTCGTTGATTGTATCAATTTTTTCCAAGGTACAAATCCATAATTTTTTATTAATGTTTTTGTGTAATGATTGTCTGCCATTTTACATAATTGTCTCATACGTTCTTGTGCTGCTTTCTTCTCTTCTTCCAACTGAAATTAAAATCAATGAAATTTTCACATTTACCTTTGTATTATAGTCATGAAAACTGAAATACATTTAGCTCAAATTACTGAGCAATGATGCTCAAGCATTTACGATCCTATTCCAAAGACTTTCAATACTTGTGTATTAAATACCTTATTACCCACGTCGTCTAGTTCCATTACAGATCTAGTATAATTATGAAAATACCTTATTTTAGATTTATTTACATCAATGATATATACCAAACTTGATATGATTTTTTCCACAAGGCATAAAAGACAAAATTTGAATTACCATAATCAAATTTTTAAATTTAAAATCTTCAGGTTCTGAAATCTTCTTTGAATAAATATGATTTTGTTTAGAATTATATGAACAACCTTATATGTCGTACAGTAGTACAACTCCATACAAATATCTAAGTAGTCAAAGTGGAAAAAAAAAATATTGTGAAATTCACCTTCTTTTGCATTCGTTTCGCTTCCCTTCTCTCTTCTATTTGTCTCATTTTCTTTTCTTGCTCTTCTCTTTCTTTCTGCTCTTCTTCCTCTTGCATCTTTTTTATTTTTTCCTCTTCTCTCTTTCTCTTTATTTCCTCTAACTCCTTTCTTCTTTTCAATCTCTCAGCTGCTCTCTCTTCCATTTTCGAAACAATCGGATGTTTCTTTGCAACTGAGTTCCCAGAACTGTATGATCTCGCACTGAGTGGCTGTGGCACTTCAGTTGAATTTCTATAAAAATTTAAATATTAAACAAGAATAACTGAAAAGAAATGATAGATAGGTTTGCAGGCGCTCCAGAAGTGTGTGTACCAATATGGAGGTAACTAATTTTGTTCGCCTATTTTCCATCAAGTTGTATAGAGGGACTGAAACCTATGGATAGGGGGATATTCACTTGGCTAACACAGACAGTTCCAGAACTCTTAATAGAACTTAAATAAGTAAAATTTTAATAAAATTATAGCCTAACCCTAACCTCGTACACATACTATGGGAGTACGATTTGCAAGTTCAGATATTTTGGGGGGATAAAATTGATAGATTTGCTGTCACAGGGTGGTTCATATGACTGCTGATCTGAGATGGCTTCCTGTATCATTAAGTTCTAGCATCTGAACGTAACAGAGAACAAAAACTTGGTAACTATTCCCATAACCAATATGGACTTAAAACTAGACCAAAGATTTTAAACGATAAATTTTAAAAACAGTCAAAAATTTGAGAATAGAATATGTACATGTAAAAATATTGAAGAAAATAACCGGTAAAAAATTGTTCATACATTTATGTTTCATTTATAATGCAATCCTTGAATAAGAACCTAATTGAATTTATGAAACCATTCAACGTTACACTTTTACAAAATATTACTTGTCTAACAAATTATAAAGGTTTGATGTATCGAAAACTACTGTGTCTTTAAATCTTACAACATAAGATTAAAATTTGAAATCTTTTAATTTTCATAAGATTTCCCCAATTTACAACACTCGAATATATAAGTAATATATACCCTTCCTGAGGTTGAACCCTTGTTATGCTCTGCTCATCCCCTAGCGATGAAATTTTATTATTTTCAAGTTGTTTATGTTGTTGCTGTAATACCGCAACTTCTTTCTGTAAAGCAAGTATTTTTTGCTGCTCTTGCATTTCTTCTATCATTCTCTTCTGCTCGTGCAATATGACTCGTTGTTGGTCAATAACCTGGAATATTGGAGAAAATTGTTAAATACACATAGCAACATTGATTCAAGTCGTCAAGGATTTGACCAACCTGAAATTTGTGTTCAAGCCTGAATATTATTATTTCATCATTTCAACTTATCTTTTATTCCACAAAGTGAGATTGCTATGTAGCACTTGTATGTCCCACATTATAAAAGCATCATTTAAAGTTTTGGAATGTTCCAGAATTCCTATCCTGTGTGTTTGTCTTGTTCTTGTGTATTATGATTTTTTGTACTTGCCTTAGGTATCGTGATATTTTGTACAGTGGCAAAGTTAAAAATAAGTTTATCTTCATCTTATCCTGTATCTATCTACACGTACTTTGATTGACAATAATGCACAAAACTTCATTTGAAAAATAGAATTAGAACCTAATACTTTTTCAAATAAATTTTACTTTAATTCGGGCAATATTACAAGTTTTACAACTTTTCATAACTTTGTGACAAAACAGATAATTTGGTATCATTTTAACAATTTGAACGAAATCATGTTAGTAGTTATTGTACTATTATTAGTATTGTTATTATTAGTACTATTTTTCTAGTCTGAACATTCACAGTATAAAATCCTTTTTTTTGGGAATTTCATCAAGAAAAGCTACCCAGATCACCAACTTTAAAATCCTGTTACATATTAACAGGGTTGTCCAAAACGAATCAAATATTCGAATATCAAAGTATTTGAATAATTTTCAATCAATTTCAAATTATGGCTACTTTTCGCCCTTTTTCGTGTTTTGTTTTCAAGGGAAATCTTCGAATGCAGTAACATAAATTTCCTATTGTAGGCCAAAGTTCTATTTCTCTTTCAAAAATCCATTTTCACCTCTTTCTGAAACTTGTGTCTGTGTATATAAGGATCAATTGATTGAACATGAACTTTTACTCTTGGTTCCTGAGTAGTTGCTTGCGGTGTATTGTGTCTTTTATCAGATAAATGTCTCATTTCTGCAGGTTTCAATCTGTGTACATCCTTCTTCGTAACTTGCCATGCATGTTTCGGTTTCGTAGTATGATTTAAATTATTCGCTCCATGACCTGAACATTTGTAAGATTATTTGTATCACACTTGAATTCTAAATAAATACTTTGAAAATTTTTGGGGGGGAGGGGATTTAGTACAATTTCTCCTAGACCTAGAGAATGCTATACCCACATATGATTTATGCAAGGTTGAAGGGCTAGTTCGGGTACTCCCTTAGTATGTGTACCAGGTTAGGGTTCGGGGACGGTCTGTGTTGGCCAAGTGAATAAATCCCCTGCCCATAGGCTTCCGTCCCTTTATACAACTTGATGTAAAGTAGGCAAACAAAATTAGTTACCTCCATATTGGTACACATACGCCCTAGTTTGTACTCTCAGAAGAGCCCTGAGATGTTTATACCTCAAATCACACATTTTTTTAACTCAACCCCTCAGCTACGAACAAACTACCAAGCTCTGGCCCATAAGCTTTCAATTTATATAGAACATAAAAGATACATAGAATCATACCTGGGTTCGAAATTATTGGAGGTTTTTTCGGTTGAAAATGTGGAAGTTCTGACTCAACTTCACTAATTGATTCAACGGACTGAATAATCATCGGTTCTACATGAAAATAAAATAAATTTTGTCCACTTTCATAAGAAATCTGAACATTTAAAATTGCACTTTAAACTGAGATATAACTCATAATTTCAGGAACAAACACATTTCAATTTTCAATATGAATCAATTATTTTTTTACATAGACAAGATTTCTGATATTTTGAGCTATTTTTGTAAGAGTCAAATTTAGCTTAATTCGACTAAAAAGTAGAAAAAAATCAAATAGCTTCGCACATTTATATGCAATCATTATACAAACCTGTCTTGTTTAACAACGGTATGATCTAATTTAGAATTATTCAACATTCCAAATTCAACTTAAATAACGTTTACATAGAAAAGTTAGTCGTGGAGTTTTAATATCATCTATCTACCTTCTATTTTATTCCCAATATTTCCGGATGTAAACGCGTCCAACAAAGCTTGCATCTTTGCTTTAGTAGTGTTTTGCTGCTTCAAAATTTCTTTTCTTTCTTGCTCAGTTTTTACCCAAACCTGACAAAAATTTAAACAAATTATGCAACAAAAAAAATGTATTTTTTTCCTTTGTATGACTTGAACAAATTGTTCCCATCTGTTTAAAGTCTCATGCTAGTCAACATTCACTAAAGTGTCAGTAAGTTTGCCTAGGAATGAGTCTCCTTTACTTCTGAGTTAGTGGGTGTGAACTTGCTGTAAAAATGTCTGAAAGATTCCTAGGCTTGAGTTCGATTTTGAATCATAAAGCCACTGCAGACATTTACCAGAGATGTGTGTTAAAATGCTCTAAATTCCATGTCCAGAAAAAAAGATTTTTTATTTACTTTCCAAGTGAAGAATGATTTCCTCATCAAACGATACTTTTCACAATTAACTGCTTTCTTCTCCTTCAATCTTGTCTCTCTCATATTTGTCTGAAATAATTAATGAATCTGTTGATAAAAGTTTACAAGATAGCAGGTCATTTCAACAGAAGAAGGTTGTTTAGAGGGATATTTGGTAACCAAGGCCATGGAGTCTTAGCCTGTGTTTAATATATTGGAGTTCAAGCCGTATTTTCAAACTCCCTGTAGATGAACTTCCAGACATTCAATAGGTATAAACAAAGTTATAATTTAGTGAGCACTAAGTTGACTGAGAATTCTCGTCAGACAATATGTGATTTAAGTACAAATAGAAATATGAATTAACATCGTCAGCAACAACTAATCCTAGGAGATGCCTTACTATTAATAAGGTATGAATACTTGATGAATGAGAATAAATTGTAGCAAATTATGTGGCATATGCCACAAATAAACCTGATGATGCTTTGTTTCAATTTCCAATCTTCGATTTCTTGTGTAAGATTTCCAGGCATTCCACACGTTTTGCATGCACTTCCAATCTGACATTGCTTTAGCTTTTCCTGTAAAATACACATTTGCAATCTTTCAATTAGCTAGTCGTTATTCACAAAGACAAAGAGACAAAGACATTCAGAATGAAATTACCAGTAATTCCATGTCAAATTAGCATACTTTGACTGGGGATAAATTGATTAGCTTAGTTTCCAAAATAATTTTGGTTAAGTTATTTCAAATTCAAAGGTTCAAAATTTATGTATTTTCCAGGTAATTATGCTATACACAGAATACAGTCAACAGAACTAACCACAAAAAGCCAAAATCAAATCAATTAATGTTTATATTATAAACCATATTAAACCTATAAAATTATCTGAACAAAATTGTATGGATATTATAGTTGAGAATAAACTTAAAAAATAAGTTTTATTTAGAATTCTTCTACTTTAAAACCAGATATGGGATTTAATAGTCATATTATCATAAAAATTCTGAATTATTTGTCCATGTTTGTCAGCAGTATATTTTACAGCAGCTTTTCAAAATTTTCTCATCAAAATTTCCCAATGGCATACAGCTAAATAAAAATAAATAGCCTACTAGTTTCTATTGTGAGACTGCTTACCAAGTTTGACTCTTTGATTGAGAACAATTTTACACCAAGTGCTGAAGCATTTATGTAACAATATCCGATTTTCTGTGTTTCTTTTTTTCATCCTTTCAGCGACTCTTCTTTCTTTGTCTTCAATTCTGGAAATCTCACTTAATATTATTTCTTTTTGTTTCTCTCTTTCTATGCGTTCAATCTCCTGTCTTCTAGTCATTTTTGATTCATTTTCCAAAGCCAATCCTAAAAAAACACACACAAAATATAAGTTTGATTCAAGAGTCTTGCTGCACACTTAATTAATAATAACAAAATGTAAGATTTCGAAAATATTTTCTAAGATGTAATTCAAGCTTCCCTCACAAAGTCTTTAAAAAAGCTGGCACTGATATCTAAATAGTTACTACCGGTACTTTTTAAATACAATTACAAACACTTCCTCAAAAGACCCAATACATTATTCGTATCCTAGAAGTTTAAATGTAATTAATTTAACCTCCGATGTAACTTAGTTGTGAGTTTCAATGCAAAAAATTCACCTTTTTCAATTTTCTTTTCTTTTTCCCTTCTTTGATTTTCCTCTCTCTTTTTTTGTTCAATCATCTCTTTCCTTAGTTTTGCCATTTCTATTTGAATTGCCTCTTCTTCTTTTTTCTTTCGCAATTTCTATGATAAAAATTATCTCACAATTTCAGAGTTTCAAAGCAGGGGTGAGGAGTAGAAGTCACTAATCTCTGAGTTGCGAGTCAAGTCGCGGGTCATCCTAGTCACGGGCCAAGTCAATCCCCTAGTTAGTCTTCCTGATTGTTTGTTGATAACAAGTCAGAATCAATTTGAGTCTTCAGTAAATGTTAAATGGTGACTAAGTCCTACTCAAGCCGAGTCAATGACTCACGCTTCCCCAATACTGTAGATTGTAGAAAAGTATCTAGAATGGATTAGAAACAAGTACTGTATATCCAAAATTCCATAATGCAGATGGTAATAATCTAAAGATATATATCAAGTAAATGCTTGCTTTTTGCATTTCTTCTTCTTTCAGAATTTGTTGAGCTTTAAATTTTGCTTCTTTTTGAATCATCCTCTCCTGTCTCTTCTTTTCCTCCTGCTTTTGCTTTCGGAGTCTTGCTTCTTTCACCTATAAATATAGCAAGTTATTGGAAAATAAAAAATAAAAATTACCCAGGATGATAGCCAGTGGCCTAGTGGGTAAAGCATCGAACTTAACTGGCATCTGAGGCTAAAATCTTGGGTTCAAACCCCATGTGCACTGCCTCACCCAGAGTGTAATAGGCAAAACTGAAATGGAAAGATTTTACCATTTCGAAATTAAGTAGCACCTTACCCAGCAATGGTTGCTTGTGCAGAGCCAGGTTCAGACCAAAAGTCATATAAATATGTAATATGAAAAATAAATATACTTAATTACCCTTTAACTAGAGCCCAGTTATAGTCTTTTAAAGGATTTTAATTAAAGTTGGGTTCATACCTCCTTATGCCGCATGTCCATAGTTGTCGTTGGATCATGAAATTTAGTGTGTTTTTTCTCTGATAAAATGCTCTTTTTCTTTAGGACTTTCATCTCATTGGGTTTAATGAGTGGCTTTTCCATCATATTTTTTAATAATGCCTTCACTACTGTGTTTTCATCGGCCTCATAAATATCCAGTTGACCTAAGACATCATTTTTCTGTACAGGTCTTTCGTGTTTACTTCTAGAGAAACTTGATTTTGGATTGTCTTTTTCTAAATAACTTTGAATGAAAGCTTCGCTATCTTGATACCACTTTTCTGAAGTTGCAGTTTCAATCCCACGTACTGGCTGTTGCCTGTAATAATGATCATTTATTTTAATATGATCTTGATTTGAAAAAACTTTTCTCATAAAATATGTAAAGTGTGTCATGCAACAATCATATGAGGTACGCCACCACCAAGCACACAAACGTTATGTTGTAATCTTATTTTTATTACATGTAAACTAGCAAACATTAGTCTTTTAAAGTTTTTATGACCAATTGATTTTTAGTTTCCTGGTCAGTCCCTTAACCCTGATTAGCGAGATAAGTTGAGGGTAATCCAAGTTTTGGTATAGGTCTAAGTGACAAGTCGAGCCAATCGTTGAGTTTAGTCTCACTAGCGTTTAGTCGATCAGTCCAAGTCATTCCATTTAAATGACTCTAGTCACTTCCAGTTTTCAATTAATGGCAATTCAAGTCAAGTTAATCACTCAGATTCCCTAACAGTGTTTGCAATTCAGTATCCGAATTGATTTAAGAGTCACATCTAGTGATAAACCCCATATGAAACAATGAAATTTGATATAATAATTTATAATTAAATTGGGATGTACGGTACACTTCATTACTATAATAATTTGATTGCAAAACTAGAAATGCATTTTGTCATCTGAAAACTGCTGGGTAGTAGAGCAGTAGACTCTACATTCACATTTGAAAAACACATATTTATAAAATTTCCATTTAAAGAACTTTTTAACTTCTATTTAACAAGTAAAAAAGCGAATATTACCCAAATTCCACATTTGAATTTGTAAGCAGATTTTCTTCGTCATTGTCTAAATAATCAAATCTAATTTTTTCATTCATCCAATCTGATACAAGTTCTTGAGCTTCAGCGTGGCTATCTTCATAATCATGCAATTTATCCATTACTTGTGATAAATCATCTCCATGATGAGTAGAATATCTTGAAATAAAATTATTTGATTATATTCAGTAAAATAAAATTGAAGAGCATACAGCAAACTTGCATGTGAAAATATAATTTTGTGCATGACATGTCAAGGCGAAAAAAATTGCTGGCGCCAATACTGCCACTGGAAAGCATAATCCCTGGACATTTACTAACAGCATCTATAATGCACATTATCCACGTAAATTCAAGATTAAACCGGTTAGATATTCCAGTATTTATATATCCTGGCACCAGACCCTTATTAGCCACAAAGGACTCAAGAGTCATCATTTAAATTTGCCGTCTTTTATTTTTTCTTACTGTAGAGATAGATAGAAATTATGTGCCATATCCACTGGATAATTAAGTAAAACTGTAAAGAGACTTAAGGGTACATTTGGATTTGAAATCATTGGATTTCATTACTGGGTGCTGTATAATTTTGGAACATAGTTGGTACCTCTACAGACCTATTATGCAAAAATCTCAGCAGCGATAATCCAGTCTAAAAACATTAATAGCCTGATAAATATTTTTTGAAATTAAGTATTATTAAATTCTGCAATTATGCAGAATAATGGCCACACAGAGGTGTGTGTACCAATATGGAGGTAACAAATTTTCTTCACCTACTTTACTACATCAAGTTGTGTGAAGGGACAGGGGGTACTTTGCTAACACAGACAGACAGTCTCCATAATCGTAATCGACCTAAAACACTGAAAATCGGAATAAAATTATGGCCTAAACCTAACCTGGTACATACACTATGCAGCTATGGGAGTACCAAAATAATGTACGGACCTTGTTTGAGACACAGCAGAAGGTTTATATTCTGAGAATGTTTTTTTTATTGCCACATCAGTTGCTGCTTCAACTTTTTCAAGCCAACATTGAATATCATCTTTCTTGGTCTTGCTTGGTTTTGGCAATGTCTGTTTTTTGAATTTCTTCCATTGGTATAAATTGGGATTGTTAGATAACGACATGAGAATAGGATATATCCAGCACTGCAGGTAAATGAGAAACTTTAATTGTAGCCAGGTTGACTGGTTTATAGATTCAAGGAACCTGGAAAAATTTCAATCGGAATTTTGACTATCATAATAAAGTTGAAAGCAAATTTCAATACAATAATTTCTGAATAACTGCATAAATGACACCTGACAAAGATAGACTATAACTGTATAATGTAAAAACACAGTTCAAAATTTTAATTCCATTGTACATTTTTGTTTACCCTTATTTCAGTATTTCTGAACTTAGTACAGTAGTAGGCCTATAAGTTTATTTTGATTTCCACGAAACAAAAAAAATAATGAAAACATACCAGATAGGAAAAAACGGCAAAACCTCTGATACAGTAATGAGGTTTAAAACATGCAGGAACACATGTGCAAGTTTACCGGTACCGGTACCGGCAGACCGGTACCCATACAGTCATATGACACACACAAACAAATATTTTAACAAATTTATAAACACGAACAGACGAACGTGTGTCGTTCGGGCGTCCAACTTTGGTAACATAAACACACGGCAGACACGGTGGATTCCAATTTGAAACTGTTTATATAAAGTGGACATGATTGGGCTGTGTTCCATGGGCAGGGCAGATGGGATTTGTTCAAACATTCTGAACTTATTTCGAAACACTGTAAAGTTCTGCCGGTTTACCTTTGTGTTAACATGAATTGTTTACACCCGACGATCCTTGCCAGTATATCTAATATTTATTCTTAGCCAATTATGATCCATTTTCCCATACCTCACATGTCAATTCAAAAAAGATAATTTTGCTATAACTTCCAGCAGACTTTCACAGGAAAACGCCGTTTGTTTGTTTTGATTTCTTGTCCGACATCTAGTGGTTGAATTATTGTGTTTTCCGTGTATGTAACCATAGTTAACTTATTATAGTTCGCTCAAGCTTTTTTCGTCTTTGTTAATTTATGTTACACAGTTGTCTCGTTACGCTCGAGTGATGCGTCATGGTATTCTCTCAACGCGATATTGTGGCGTGTGTAGTCCTCAGCTAACTGGCTGTGGCCGATCTCTAAAGAGGATGTAGTTTATCGGACTGGTATGATACCATTAAATTTGATTTGAATGCCTTTAACAGAAAACGAATGCTTCTCAGAGCAAAACCCAACTTTTGATTTCCAGTTAGCATTCCAACTTTTTAAATTTATTGCTGACTAAAAAATCGCCCGACACTCGACCAGGCGTCAGTCGCGCTTGGGCGATAGGAACCGATTCATCAACAACTCAAAATTCAAGATATATGTATTTTATTGAGAGCGCAAAAAAATGTGACAAAGCGTATTGTTTTGTGTTATAACTTCGTATTTTCGGAAACCGGGTGTCGTAAAAAGTAAAATTTGATTTAAATCAATCGCAAATAGTATTTAATCATCTAACGTTGGTACTCATTATTTTCCGGGAGATTTCAAAAAGTCATTTAATATAAAACAAGAGAGCTATGCTCAAATATATGGACACGTAGCGACACCCAGTGGCAATAATTTTGATGACGTCATAGCGAAAAAAAAAGTAATAGCCTTCTGGAGAAAAATTTTATCTTTAACCACTGAAAATATCAAAGCAATTGGTCCAGTATTCGAAGAGAAAAGCGATTTTTTTTAAAATGGAGACGGAGACAAATAACAACAAGAGAGCTACGCACAAATATATGGACACGTTAGACCAGAGCGAATCAGTCCTTACCGGTACCTTTGACGCTACCGGTACCCTCAAAAAAGTTCTGAATTTCCAGTAGCAAGAATTTTGCAGAATCAAAACGTACAGCCAGTCATGACACTGACTAAAATCCGTGTTCCCATGGATAAAAAATAATACAGCAAAATTTTAGACGAAATATCAAATTTCATAGAATTCACGCAAAATTTTGAAATAAATAAAAGTAATAGCCTTCTAGCGAAAAAATTAATCTTTAACCACTGAAAATTTCAAAGCAATTGGTCCAGTATTCGAAGAGAAAAGCGACTTTTTAAAAACGTGTCAAAGAACAAGAACAAGAACAACAACAACAACAACATAATATTGAAACGATCGTTATGGCCACTAAACGTGTCCAATAACAATAACAACAAAATTTTGAAACGATCGTTATGGCCACTAAACGTGTCCAATAAAGAATGTTTCACTATTCCAAAAAATTGAGATTGTTGCAATCCAAAAATCGCCTGTAAGATGGCAGTCGGCACCAATGATAATAAATAAAATAGTGCAATAACTCCATCTTCGCGTACTGAATATTCAAGCTTGGAGTACGGTGTTTGATATCTGCCGCAAACGCATTTGCGGGCTCTTCGCGAGAAAACACAAGTATAATTCTGGTATAAACCTTTAATTACCATGCATTAAATGCAATTACAGAACAGCAGAAATACTCTGTCCCTACTTCACTTTGATAACTTATGGTACCGACGCAGAGATGATTGGCAGATGCCACGACCTACTTTTTCCTAACGCCTCAGTATATCATTCCAGTTATTTCAACCAACAAAACCCTTCCAAATACGCAAATAAACTCAAACGGAAATCCTTTTCCGTGAGCTTCAAAATATAGTACTTGCCAGACTGCCGTCTGAGTCGGACATGTTTTTGTTGCTCTGTGAGATGAAAGATCAATCAATGCTGTTGGACTGAGAATGCTACGCGCTGTGTGTTTTGATATTTACTGTTGGATTTGTATCGCGTGATATCAACATGATCAAGGCCCATCCACTGGAATTGAAAAAGTTTATTGATAAAAGATTGGACTTAAATTTTGCGTTTGGCAGTCGTCGGGTGCGGTCGCAGTTTTGAACGGCACAGAAAGATTAGATTGACAACAATGATCCAGCACTGAAGGAATATCAACAATTAAAGACAGAAATATGAAATTACATGGCAGCATAAAGGCAACATACAAACATCTTGACAGAATCGAAAGCTGAATACATCAGGGATTGATTCAGATATTTCATTTTGTGACAAAAAGTATGATATTGAATTCGGACTGTCAGCAGATACTGCTATTTCTAGAAATTCCGCTTGAATACTAAATGAGTGTTCAACTATATATGTGTAAATAGTTTGTAGAATGACTTATGCCCATATCAATGCGCAACATTTTTAAACATTCATTTAATGGCATATTTTTGATTTGTTCTCTCTGTGTGTATACCGGTACTGTTTTAACAATGTTGGCCACATCTATGTATCAATTAGGCTAAAGACCTGCTCACGTGTGGTTAGTGTTTTTCCTGATAATTGCTTTTATGAGTGTCCGCACACTGAATTTGCCGCCATGGTTTTGCGTTTGTTTGTATATTTTAAAACACTTTTTTCCGCAATGTCAATCTAGCAATCAGTGTAGTTTTTCGTGGCTTGGATTTTCTTAAAGCTTTCATGGCTTCATGAGTATGACTATCGTCGCAAATAAATTACATTCCACTCCCCACATTATCTTTGCATTGGGATACCATATTTTTTTTATTTCAAAGCGGGACGCCTCCAGTAACTTTACAGTTTCCGATTTTACTACATAGGCCTACATTTAAGCAATCCCGACTGTCTTTATTGTGATCGAGAGTTCATGCGCATATTCTCTGTCTGAATATCGAGTTCGGTTCAAAAAATAGAAAGAAATAGACGCTAACGATACAAATGATCTGAATTAAATTTTTTTATGTACATCAAAAGAAGTATAGAATAATGAAATAGTCTGCCGTTTTCAAGCATTGGGATTTACTTATTCGCCCAAGCATGCTTTTCTGTAGATAACACCTTTAAAAAAACGTTGTTCAATGTTACATTTACGCGAACGTTCGAACAGGACCAATTAGAATTGATTTTAAATGTGATACGTTCGCTAATAATGTTAGCGGGAAACAACCAAAATAACGCATTCATATTCAGTAAGTTCGCTAGCGTTGCGCTACACAGCAACAACAGTAACGAGAACATGTTCGTGTATTATGCTGGATGGCTAAACGCAAAATCGGGACTTTTGGCTGACTTGTCGGGACGGCGGGACAAGACGCTAAAAAGCGGGACTGTCCCGCCTAAAGCGGGACGTATTGGTAAGCCTATCATTGCATGAGGTTGTAGGTATTGGTCATTATCAATGTAATTCTTGAAAGCACAACAGCCCGAAAGTTTAATACTATCGTGTATTTTGTTTGTCAAATTTGGCCCAAGCCTCATTTAACTGGGCTTGTGTTTTTGTGTGCGTGCTGGTGGGCAGGCACATGAGATACTTCTCATGTTTTAAACTTTTTATAGGTTCTGCTTGCCCTCTAGAATTCTTCATTTTTAATTTATGTTTGTTATGGAGTTTTCGAAATAAACTATCTATCTATAGCAAACTGATGTTTGCTATAGCGTAAGAAAAGCGTTTTTTTAATATTTCCCCCAAGTGTTCTATTCTATGTCAAAGAACAACAGAATAACAAAACGATCGTTGTGTCCACTAACGTGTCAAACAAGAACAACGAAAACACCAAAACGATCTTTATGTCCACTAAAGTGTCCAAAATGGAATATAATGAACCAACTCTGCTGATAATGTATTCGTTTTGTCACTTGTATAATATAATTTGTATTGCATATTTTGGTATTCTTAACTTATCTGTTTACTGGCAACAGTAATTTAGCTGCTGAGTCATACTCACTCATACCAATGACATTAAACAACATGATGCGCAACTCCGGCATTTTTGTCCGAAGATCGTATTCGATAGCACGCTCCAATGCACATACTTGACGAGACGAAAACGAGCGGATGTGTGCTGCTTACAACGCGTAGCACGAATGGTGTTCGTGCCTGCTTTAACAGTTGTTGTCGATTTTAATGATATTTTAGAAAGTTAAGGTAAAAAGAAATCGGAAAAAAGGTAAGGTAAATACTATTGTTGTATATCACACCCGGACATCGCACTGTTAAGTACATGTGGGAAAGCCAGCCTTTGTCAAATACTACGAAGTTATTAATTCAGTACGGTACGTAGTTGCCCATTTGCCTAAATTACATATTTACTTACCCCTTACAGTTTCAAATAGTTCGTGCACCTCCAGTTAGATTTTTTTAATCAGTGAGAATATATACTCATTGTTGATTGCTGCTTATTGTAACATACTATTGCGCATTTTCTTTTATTTGCGTATTGAATCAAAGTGTTAACAAGTTCACCTAACATTTCACTCATACCGGTCTATATTGTATAGTCTGATCTCTCAAGTATTTGGAGCCACGAATGCTTGTAATTTTCTGACTAAACCCTTTTATTAGTTGGTTTATATACCAAATTCAGTGAAATATTTTTTACATAAAACATGAGATATTGGATTTATTAGCTTTTCCATTCTAAATCATATAGACTGCTTTATTTATTCATAACGAAAATTAATAAATCTCCTCTCTTTCTTCAGATGTGAAAGTTGTGGACAAACCTGTCTAAGCATTGTGAGACTCCTACAGCGCAAGAGGCAATAGCAGAAATAGTAAGTATATCAATCAAGAAATTAAGCCGACATAAAGCAAAACTTTCAACTATTCGTCTAATCTCAATTTCCTATTATTTATTCCCAGGACAACTATAGCAGAAGGGGAGATATCAGAAGTCTGGCGACATATCAGTGACAGTGTGATTCCAAGAAATATAATTAGAGTACTCTGCAATAGAAAAACAACCTATGGAGGCATGCAAAGACATTTGACCCTCCGGTAGAGTTGTGTATGGCCCCCACATCCTGCAGGGCTTGAGGAAAATAACTAAAAATTCCAAAGCGTAAAATTGTATACTCGGTCTTATTTGTAAAAAGGCATAAAACACGCCAGACATACTTAAAACAGCTTTGGAAAATGAGGATTACGGGTAACTCACTGCACCTGTGTTATATTTGGTTCATCAACTTTTGGTAGTACTATAGAAGAAATTCCGGAAGGGGTATGATCATCATTCATGATAAAATACTATCATATATTTTTTGGACAACTTCAATCTAGACCAGGGATCTTAAACTCGCGGCCCCAGAGAACTTCCAGTGCGGCCTTCGAACGCTTAACAATAATTGTAATAGTATTTTGGAAGTTTTTTTTTATCTAAATGTAATAGATTTTTCAAACCTTTTAAAGTGAAATTGATTATTTACACAGAAAACAATTTACTGAAAGTAGTTTTGGAATATTAATTTTTTTTGTCCACATTTTGACCCAATTAAGAATACACATCAAGCTTGCAAAAGAATACTTGAATAAAACACTTGAGTGATTAAATTAAACGCAAAGTACATGAAGAAGGTGGCATTTTCGAAGAAAATGGGAGTTGTAACAAACTGCTTTTCACAAAATTCTGAAGCACATTGTTTAATTTGTCATATTTCCATCAATACAATGAAAAAAACACAATAAGCTCAGCAGTCAATATGACAAATTCGAAGACCAACTTCGAACAGAAAATTTCCATGTGTTTGTATATTAATATAATTATACAACGACTTAGTTACTAAAAATCAATATCAATAATAATTCAAGCAATCCTATGCCACGCAATGTGGTGCGAAATGTCTTGTCGAAAAAATCTGTCATTTGTTTTTTTACTGATCTATACATGAAATGATAAAAGTAACTTTTTTGCATTACTGGAATTAATTAGACATTCGCAAAGATCCAGATTAACCCATGATCATGTGGCCTCGTTAGTTAGAGTTGGTACTATAAAATCATTTCATCCTGGCTCTAGTATGCTGGTGACACAAAAAAGATGCCAAACGTCAGGACAAATGTAATTATTAAAACATTGAGTTTGTACTGTAGTATTTTTGTTAATTTTAGGTTCATATATTTAGATTAAGTTATTTTTAGTGTATGTATTATTCTTTCCTTATTCAAAGCTTGTTCAAAAATGATTTTGATGGTTGTACATAGAATTTTATGATTTTTTGTAATAAATACAGTAACTTGCAAATGTTGCAATAATAGTGGAACGCAAATATTAATATGTAATTGCATTTGAAATTGAAGAAAATAATAAAACTTAATTCAACTGTTTAGTTGCATCACAATATATGTCACAAACTAAAACTATCTTAAAAATATCTTTCAAGTATACATTATCAAAAACTGTTTGCGGCTCTTTTTACAATTTCCAAAATGCAATGCGGCTCTCGAAAACCCATAAGTTTGACACCACTGATCTATTCTAGACGATTCAAGCATTGCTTTGGGAAATAATATCACTTCAATTAAATTGAAATAATCTCGCTATATTAAATACAAAATCGTTGCTATCATAAAGGTAAACCAATTCTGCCACTCGAAATATATTGGCCTTCACAAAGCAATGGAGGCAAAATTGAGAGTTCATGAGCTATGAACATTTGTTCTTTTCTTTGTCTTGAACTTTTCATACTCCACAGCCCCTATTAATTTTTTTTAATTTTAATTACCATGTGATGGTCATACATATCTTTAACTTGTATTTTCTGTCATGATGTATTATCTCAATGTGCCAAACTATTATTTAGTGTGCATATTTTGCTTCCAGATGACATAAATGTATTGTCTTGTTTATTACCTCAGCTTGGAGTATTGACAAGAAAAAGGTGCCAGTAAATTAGATAAAAAATTTTTTAACTCTTTGTTATAATCAGAATTCACAATCAATAGGAATTATAAACAGCCAACAATCAAAGAGAATTATATGCGAAATCCCTCATAATAAATTTGTCTAAAATCGGAGGAAGGCAAAAAAGATAGGTAGTTTCCATCCACACAAGCATTTCAAGAAGACTTGCTCGAGCCAACTAAATGAGCATCGTCCGGTGGTCGGTAAGGCTGCTGGTTGAATTCAGCCCTGCAACCTCCCGCATAGAAGATAATATTAATCAGTGGGCTATGAGCTAAATTCCTAAATTTAAACAAACCTATCTACGATGCATTATGTACCAGCAATGTTACCTACGATTAACTGAATATGTAATATGTCTAATAAATTCACCTACAAAAGCAAGTTCGATAAGTGCAAACTTTGTGTTATGGAATTGTATCACAGCACAGTTTTGTATGACACCCTCTTTAAATGAAATTTCAATGATTAAGCGCAAACATTAAAATTACTAATTTTAAACTTTATCATTATCTGCAAAATGTTCCACACAAATCTTTCCGCTATCGCGTTTGTAATCTTCTCTTATAAAAATAAACGTCTATGATGTCCAAAATTGCTCTTTACAGCTTGCCTGCCATTCCAGCTTTCCAAGTGAGCAAAACTTCTTAGATATAGAGATTATTTTGTTTCGTTACAGGCGCAAAAAGACAGGTACTACACGTAAAAAAGACGCCGAGTAGCAAAAGCGAGCGGAAAACGGACGCGAAAGGCGACGAGAAATATGTGCATTGGAGCGTATCATGAAATACAATCTTTCGCCTGTAGTCTTATGGAGTGACGTCAGAGTTGCCTATCATGTTGTTTAAAGTCATTGCTCATACATACTGTTTTTGGACACGAAATGGACATAACGATCGTTTCAATATTATGTTGTTGGACACGTAGTGGACATAACGATCGTTTCAATATTATGTTGTTGTTGTTCTTGTTCTTGTTCTTGTTGTTCTTTGACACGTTTTTAAAAAGTCGCTTTTCTCTTCGAATACTGGACCAATTGCTTTGAAATTTTCAGTGGTTAAAGATTAATTTTTTCGCTAGAAGGCTATTACTTTTGTTTATTCTTAAATTTTATATGAATCCTATGAGATATGATATTTCATACAAAATTTCGCGGTATTTATTTTTACTCATGGGAACACTGTTTTACACTTATTTCAAGCGGTTTCGCGATCGATTGTCTTGCTCAGTACTACAGCTACTGTAGGTCGGTACTGGTAAGTTGCCATACAGGTACCGTAACGCAGTGAAATTGACTTATTCCTTCCGCGGTATTACTAATGCTGCAATGCAAGTTTTATAGCCTATCGTATGCGGAACGGAATATCAGACCTACAGGTTCGGTACCGGTACTGGTAGCTCAGTACGTAAGTACGATACTGGTACTGGTGTCTTACCACAATGAAATTACCGTAACTTATTCTTTCACGGTCCTACCAGTGCAGTAATGCAAGCGTTGTAGCACTTGTAGCCTACTATATTTGTTTATTTTGACGAGAGTCTACTGGAAACAACATAAAATTTGAAAGGGAAGAATTGTTCTGTGATCAATTATCTGTCCTAAAGTGTAAACAACATAAAATTTGCAAGGGAACAACTGTTCTGTGATCAATTACGGTACCGTATATGGCCTACAGTGTACAGGTAAGATGCTGGCTGACTGCTAACCGGTACTGGTAGCTCAGTACGTAAGTACGATACTGGTACCGGTGCCGGTACCGGTGTCTTACCACAATGAAATTACCGTAACTTATTCTTTCACGGTCCTACCAGTGCAGTAATGCAAGCGTTGTAGCACTTGTAGCCTACTATATTTGTTTATTTTGATGAGAGTCTACTGGAAACAACATAAAATTTGAAAGGGAAGAATTGTTCTGTGATCAATTATCTGTCCTAAAGTGTAAACAACATAAAATTTGCAAGGGAACAACTGTTCTGTGATCAATTACCGTATATGGCCTACAGTGTACAGGTAAGATGCTGCCTGACTGCTAACTCAGTACCGCTTGACACGTTTTTAAAAGTCGCTTTTCTCTTCGAATACTGGACCAATTGCTTTGAAATTTTTAGTGGTTAAAGATAAAAATTTTCTCCAGAAGGCTATTACTTTTTTTTCGCTATGACGTCATCAAAATTATGTGACTCTACGTGTCCATATATTTGAGCATAGCTCTCTTGTTGTTGTTCTTGTTCTTTGACACGTTTTTAAAAAGTCGCTTTTCTCTTCGAATACTGGACCAATTGCTTTGAAATTTTCAGTGATTGAAGATATTACTTTTATTTATTTTAAAATTTCCTGTGGACTTCGAGAGATTCGTTTTTTGTGTTCAAAGAAGTGATCAAAATAAAAAATAGTGACACCTTGTGGCGATTGCGCGAAGGCATATCAACTGAGAATCGATCGTAATTCTTGCTCCGCTAAGAGTTGTTTATGGGGAATCGAGATGTTTGGGGTTACCGGTACCCGCAATGCAGCAATGCAACGGTTTGCGATAACTTCTTAGCTAGTTGACTATTACTACAGCTTCGCTTCGTGACCATATATTTGTTGACTGCGGTATTTACTGTTATCAGTTGGTATTTCAAATTATTTCTCAATAAACTAGAAAAGGTTTTTGAGGTTAAGTTAAACTACCGGTACTGTTACCGGTACGCTCGGTGTTCAATCAATCAATCAATGTTCACTTTCCATATATTTCAGTATTTGTAGACTGTGGTTCCCGTGTTAAGCGAAAGTGATACCGGTACCCTTAGGAAGAAGGAAGATCAGAGAAATAACGAATAATATCTACAAACGGTATGTTTTTTTACCTTGGCGTTGGACGACTAGGCTAAGCGAAGGCCGTGCGTAGTGGAGGATGGCGGTCGGAACTCGAAGGAGGTGAGAGAAGGCGTTAAAAGTTGACAGCTGGGAGAGAGCGTGATGTGCGAAAAGGAGCAAGCGCACATGAAATTAATATTTATTCTTTTTTTTCACTCTTCCGTTTTTTGTTTGCTTTTCTAGTTTTATTTTCTTCATCACTTCATTTTCTATTGTTTTAATTGTTACGTGTATAATCGTCTTTTTTGAGCATCTGAAACTGTGCGAGGACACATTGTGCGTATCCACGGGAAACAAACGTGGCAATGGGACGGCAACTAGTTGTTGGGCGACGTACAGGGCAGCAACCACGGCCTAATTTCTATCATGGTCATCAAACCATTCGTTGATTCAGTAAAACCCAAATGTTATTACACGATCAATGTCATAAATAAATGAGTAAACCCGATTCCCATCTGCTAATCATGGAGAATTAAAATTAAGACTGTTCGAGTTGACGCTATTTGAAATATATCATGTCGGCTGTTATGATTTTATTTTTAATATTAAATTAATACCATCAAACTGAACGATATTGTCACAACGACGCCGGGTTAACAATAAAATTCGCGATTGATCCTAATTAATATTAATGAGCTACTTTATACGCTCTAAATTGCAAGAAATGAAAAAATTTCCCGTTATGTTGGGTCACTATCGAAGGGTCACTGAGGATGGAAACAATAAATTACACAATTTGCTTTTAGATTTACTGCCGAGGTCTCGACTAAATTAAAATATACGATAATAATTGTGAAATGTTTCCAATCAAAAACATCCTCGAAGTGGTATGTGCACTTCGAGTCGGCGCTAATCGAAACCCTTCCATGTCAGGTTTAATTTATTGTCATGTCAAATATTCGTTAAAAACACACACGTTTAATATTTTCCATTTTTGGCCTTTTGTATGTAGAAAATCCTTACGTTAGTCGAAACAATATTTTTTCGATAAGAGTTTTCGTAAGTTGGATTTTTCGTTTCCACTGTACAGGCTAGTCAGGTCTTGTGAAGTAGCCTAAATGTCGTAACTGCTTAAATAACGCCGAACACAAATGTGGGGTGAAATTGAATGCTGTGAGTGCTTAAATAACGCCAAACAATGTGATGTGAAAATACAACCCAAGATTTTATTTTTATTTTTTAATGAAACAACACGAATGCAATACTCTAAATGGCATGCAGGCATGGGTTGTAGCCTACCTGCTTAGTTGAAACTTTTGTTAGGTGTTATCCAAGAAGTTACAACGTTTACTTCACTAGACCCCAGTTATCTATCATTAATCCTGTACCGTGGTCTTTTGCCTGATTTGGAATTTTCAAAATGAAAGTACGCACATTGTATTGCAGTACACATATCGAAATAGGAATAATATCAGTAGTTTTAAGTGGATGAGGACAGAGAAATAGCCTTTCTGTCAGCCTTTGGTGTAAGGTCTCCCCTTAAAGTCTTAGAAATATTCCTTTTCATCCTTCTTACAGTTAAATATGTAAATCCTATGTTTTTGATGACTTTTTCACACTTTACAGCGGGTCTAGTGTAGTTTCGTACCTAAAGTACTTCTCGTGGGCTTAGCAAAAGGATTTTTGCACATGACAATCCTAACCCCCACCTGACTACGCCATCCAAAAATTATGTCACTACGATGTCACAAAAACGTCATATATCTTGCCAAAGTATACCTATGATCGCCCGAAATGGCATCTCCGCCGACGATAAAGAACTCAGTAACGGCAGCGATCTCTCTCGTATCGGGATCGTTGCGACAAGAAAACGAGAGAAATAACTTGTTCCATTTTGAGTGATCGTCTGCACGCTTTGGATGACAGTGCATATAGTTTGAAGATCCTTATTACATCATTGTGATGTCGTAGTGACGTAATTTTTGGATGACGCAGTCTGGTGGGGTTCAGGATCGACATATGCAAAAATTGTTATGCTAAGCCCACTAGAAGTACTATAGGTACGAAACTACACCAAAACCCTTACAGCTGTACCGTACATACTTATGATAGTCTATTCTGAATTTTGATTTACTTTTTATTAGCCTGAATTCAGAACCCATCATACAGCCTTGTTTCTAAGTCTGTAAGACTGGTGTCATATTTTGCCCATGCTCATCCACAATATGGTCCATATCTTTATCAATAATTACTAACCGACTCTTTTTATCTAATGTTTGTCAGTACTTTGCAAAATTTTTTTGGATTTTTTTTCATCGTATCATGTCTGAGAGAGAAGAGCTAGTTTTTGGTGCAAAGTTGGCGGAGAAAGCCGAACGATATGATGAAATGGTGGAGTACATGGACAAGGTGTCCAAATTGGGAGAAGAGTTGAGTGTAGAAGAACGCAACTTGCTCTCAGTTGCATACAAAAATGTAATAGGTGCAAGGCGTGCTTCGTGGAGAATACTGAGTAGCATAGAAGCCAGGGACGATGATAAGAAGAATGAAGTATTACTGAAAGCATACAAGGGTCAAGTCGAAGACGAGCTGAAGCAACTTTGTACAAATATAATCACTCTACTTGTTGAGCATCTCATCAGCAAAGTTGATGCAGAAAATGCAGAAGCAAAAGTATTTTACTACAAAATGAAAGGTGATTATAATCGTTACCTCGCTGAATTCCAGGTTGGCAAAGACCGGAAAGATGCTGCGGAAGCAGGTTTAATTGCTTATAAGGAAGCAAACGAAGCTGGTAGCTGCCTTTCGGCAACTCATCCAGTCAAATTAGGACTTGCTCTCAACTTCTCTGTGTTTTACTACGAAATCCTCAATTCTCCTGAGAGGGCTTGCACGTTAGCTAAAACTGCGTTCGATGAGGCTATTAAAGAATTAGATACATTGAGTGAGGAGTCATATAAGGATTCAACTCTAATATTGCAGTTGCTTCGTGATAACCTAACATTGTGGACATCAGAGACGCAGGAAGACAATGATGAGTGAAATGCTATGATATCCACTGTATGAAGTGGGACCATGTATCATTTACAAAAACTCCTCACCCTAAATGATGCAAGATATTGTGAATTGATTGCTGTTTTGAGATAATAATATTTGTATTAGGTTATGTTATTGTACTCATTATTGAAGATGTGAACTATTACTATAGAAAAACTTGTGTACTCTATTTCTGTAAATATAGCAGGATTTTCAACGTTTTATGGTGTGAAGTATTTATTTGAGAATAATAATACAAGAATAATAACTTGAGAAATAGTTGATATTTGAATTTTAAATTTCTCATGAATCTCGGTAGTCCACAAATTATATTACAAATAGCACTATTTTCATTTCCTGTGGTTATTGATTTATCAAACACAAAAATTAGGTAATTGATAATTATTTTATACATGTCATCGAGAACATTTATTATTAGAAAAATATGACTTGGGTAGTTTTGTCATTGATATCACTCTCGCAAAGTGTAGATTAAAGCTAATAATCACAAACTCAGTGTTTTGTGGGGAATGTTTCATTGCAAAAAATATATTGTGTTCAATTATGTTTAGACTAGCGTTCGTGTGGTGCATTAATTCTAATTGTCTATTGAAAGAGTTTCATATTGTGATATCTTGCGGTTGTAAATTTCAAATAATATAATTTTTAATTAAATTTTGAATGAAAATATTTTAAATTGAACAGTAACGAAGCTGATTCTGTGAATATTCACAAACAGACTTTTTAAATTTCTTAGTTGGTTAATTCATTCTACATTCATCTTATTAATTAGATATTAGCCCCTTGGATTTTCACAGCATGACAACCAGCTTTGGCTCTTTGCGGCTTCCCTTTCCCGGTAAAATTGTGTGATCTTTTTTCTTCGTATTCTGTGTAAAATTTTTTTAACTGGCTTTGAAACCCCTGTTTTCTACCATACAAAATGTACTATTTTATAGAAATTGTGCATTTAATTTGGATACATTGTCGAATAAGAATACTTTCTTAACATTCTTTTACATTTGATTTGTCAAAAACTGACCATCACAAAACTGTGTAGCGCTTGTTTGAAATCTACATATCACTCTATATTAGAAGGTTATTTTCTTGAAATTTGCAGCTTTAATACGGGTTTAAATTATAATATTCAATTTCTTTCAATTGTTTTTGATTTTCCAATTTTGATTTAAGAATTCAAAGTGTTTGGTGCCACCACATGCTGATTGGGAATTTCAGACTGTTTCAAATATTTTGCATTATTCCTGAAAAAAATATTTATATTTACACTTTTCATCTTGCTGTTTCACATTAATGAACATTTATAGTATTTTGTGTGTAATCTGTTGGAATTTTTCTCTGTGGTAGTGGGAATAGGTTCAGGGATATTTGTGACATCGATTTTTATGAAATTGTTTTATAATAGATTTCTGTGAGTCAATATTGTTGACAGGATTGAAAGTGCTTCAAGACTAAGTTCTGTACCCCAGCGATTCCGAGCCTGATAAAACCTTGGTATCCTAAAATCTACTCGCATTTTATTTTGTGATTCTGTTCAAGGTAACTGTGCTCGAGCATATCTGTATTTAAATGTCCCTCACAAAGTAAAAAGTACGTCTTTCAACGCCTTAAATGTATGGGTATATAGCCTATATACGCGGTAATATATAGTTCTATACATAAATATTCACGAAATGAGGTGTAAAGTTCATTCTGCTTTTAAGAATGATAAAGTTGAAATACCAAAAAGTATATTCAATCACTTTGAAGAACTGCTTCACGTAAACGTTTCCTGTTAAAATAATCGCTGTTTGCTTGGATAGGCCATAAATAAACAACATTCAACAACGTTGACAAAAAAATCGGTCCTAACCAGATCTCGTATTATCAATTATTCTATATATGTCCGGAAACAAAACGGAATTATTTGCCAACCTAATTGCAGTCATAATTTACTCGATGTGATCTTCCTAAATATTTAAACCGTACTGACCACGAGATAGACGAAATGTTGTTATCTCCTTTTTTGTGTAAATTGTCAAAACTGATTCGTTAATTCCTTCCTGGATAAATAACATATTCTCCAATGTTCTAGGAATCGTGATCACCAATACAGTCACCTAGTTTGAAATTTCAATTAATACTTTTCATATTTTTTCTTGACTTCTGAAATATGCCGCCATTATCACAGCTTTTAAAATTCTGGCGAAATTTCAAACTCGCTAATGATGCTGCTATTTTTTCCGATTATTAGCAAATTATTCGTGGATCTCATTACCTCAAATATTGCAGTTCATCTCGAACTGCTAAACGAAATCGTTTATTGCCAAATCTTCCTACTGCCGATTCGTCAACCGAATGAATATACCCTGCTACGTCTAGTCAAAAACTTTCGATGTGTTTCACAGCTGAGAATCGTACGCAAACATGGAATGGTATACCTGATCATTTTCCTACTACGAGCATAACGTTAAGACCATTCTGAATATTTGGAAAACTATGTGTCTGAAATTTTGTAAATGAGCGCAACAAATCTAGGATTTCAGCCACCAATCGACGTCGAATGCCATTGGGGCGCAAGACCATTTTGTACACTGGGATCTAACTGACAAACGAGTAGAAATATATAAATATTAAAAATAGACAGAAAATAAGTTGACAGATAGTTTTTCTCCCATTTTTCGACGCTTTATAGCAAGTTGGTGGTAGAGTTCAGAAGACATGTGTGAAATTATATTTATACTATATTGTGATTTAGTACATTGTCGGTCACCATAAAAGAATCGGAAACAATATGGAAAATAAATACCGTTTTTCCCCGAAAATAAGACAATGTCTTATTTCAATTTTCTCTAAAAAAATAATACTAGGGCTTATTTTCAGGGGATGTCTTTTATTTTCTTTTATATGATTACGAGATTTTCAAATATGAAACACGATATCCATTTATTTATAATTAACAAGTTTTCATTTGAAATAACTGCTAAACATAGATTAATAATTCTTTAAAACGAGTAGGAAAGATTTCTTGCTATCGACCAGGCCAAAAAATATATATTTGCGCCATCGACTAGGTCTTATTCTAAGGGGTCTCATTTTCGGGGAAACACGGTATATTGAATTGTTTTAAATATTGAGTCAATTGCTACCTAGTAGCATTAATCCCATGGGTAAATACCAGGGGCGGATTAAGCCCCTGGCGTGCTATGTCTTATTTTCGGGATAAGTCTCATTTTCGGGGAAACACGGTATATTGAATTGTTTTAAATATCGAGTCAATTGCTACCTAGTAGCATAAATCCCATCGGTAAATAGTAAATACCAGTGTTTAGCGCGCCGTAGGGTATCCTGGTCTCGTACCTTGCATGGAAAGAACACCAGATGTTTTTTTACACAATCCATAAAACCTAAAACGAGAATATCGGTCGGAGACCGAAGACCTATCTATCGACAGTCAGGGGATCCCCCGAAACAGAAACTGCCGTTTCGATTCACCCGCTCCTAATTCAAATTGACACCGTGTGTATTCAAACACAGCCTCGCGGAATTCTGCAACCCCGAACCTGATGATAGAGGGACATGGACATTGCTTAAAGAGTAATTATAAGTAACGAGATACGCTCTCGCGGCGTGTATCCTTCGCTCTGACTCAATAGCGTGGAAAAATTTTCAAAGGAAACTTGCGCATCGCGACGATGTCAAATGGACAATAACACGATCTCGCGGCGTGTATCCTTCGCTCTGACTCAATAGCGTGGAAAATTTCTCGAAGGAAACTTGCGTATCGCGACGACGTCAAAGTAACAAGAGGGATATGAACAATGCTTAAAGATTAATCACGAGATACGATCCAGCGGTGTTCATCCAAAATCAATAGGCTTCTGATCCGAGCTATTATGAATGCACATGCAAAATTTAGAGCAGATTCAACCTCGCTTTCGTGAGATATCGCGTGCATCTAACAGACAGAAAGACAGACAAACCTAACAACATACTTACCAATCTTAAGATCGATAAGTAATAAGCCGAAACGTATGAAATTGAATTGAATGTAATAATATTGCCCAAAAATAGTGCATGTTCACTCTTCTAAATATTTTACCTCGGTGCAATAAAGTTTCAAAATTCTGAACATAAAATATATCAAGACACAATCGAGCAAACCTATTAGATATTCCGATATATAACATAGACCGCTGGTCGGGATAATAATAAAGCCTCCTCACTCCACGGAAATAATATTGAAACATCCTATCTATTGGAAAACTCATACTGTACACTCTTGGGAGTGCATTTTTTCAATTTTATGGTTATAGTGAAAAATCGTTTGCGAAAATTAACCTATACATTTCAAATTTCCGCTCTTTGTAAAAGCTAGCTCTTGATAAAATAGGTATACGTAATTGTACCTTTGTTTGGTTTTGTCTTGTTTTTTAGCTGTGTTTGACTCCGAAAATCCGACTGAATCAAACTACTCGGAAATTTTCGGAATGTCTCGGAAATATTTACATTGTGTGTTGCCAGGCGCAACATCTCCTCACGTGCCAGTTTGAATATTATACCAAGGCAGTTTTTAATACGTTTGAAAATAAAATTCGGTTAATATGGCTGACAGGGAGGACCAAGTATTTGGTGCAAAGTTGGCGGAACAGGCAGAGCGCTACGACGAAATGGTGAACTACATGGACAGGGTTTCTAAGATGGGAGATGAATTAAGCGCAGATGAGCGAAATTTACTTTCAGTTGCTTACAAAAATGTGATAGGCGCCCGTCGCGCATCATGGAGAATTTTAAATAGCATAGAATCCAGAAACAGTGGTGATGACAACAAGCATGAAGCTATACTTAAAGCATACAAAGGTGAAGTTGAAAAGGAATTGAAAGAACGTTGTGAGAATATAATAGCTCTCTTGGACGATCATCTCATTGTAAATGTAACTAATACAGAAGCAAAGGTGTTCTACTACAAAATGAAAGGTGATTATTATCGATATCTTGCCGAATTTCAATGTGAAGGAGCCAGAAAAGAAGCTGCAGAAAATAGTTTGCAAGCTTATAAGCTTGCAAGTGATGCTAGTCGTGATCTCGCCTCAACTCATCCAGTAAAACTCGGACTTGCACTTAACTTTTCAGTATTTTATTATGAAATACTCAATTCTCCCGAAAGGGCATGTAGGTTAGCAAAAGCTGCCTTCGATGAAGCACTCAATGACTTGGATTCGAAACTAAACGATGAAAACTCTACTCCCAAAGATTCAACCCTGATACTGCAGTTGCTTCGTGATAATCTTACTTTATGGACACCAGATTTGAGTACACAAGATGACAATGATGATGATGATGATAAAGCTGATGAAGCATTGCAAGATGTTGATAGTAATGATGGAAACTAAAGTATTTCAGTCGCGAATGGTTTTATTGAATCAGGAAATCTTGCAAACAAGACTGTTGATAGGTTGAATCATGAGCTGTTTGTGAAAACTTTTGTACTAAGCACAATATTTGACTATCATCTGGTGAATACTAAATGGAAATTTGTATTTTACTTGTAACGTCTTGCTTATTTTTTCCTTCTCCATTTGGCGGTGTATTAACTGCTAGGGGTAATAAACAAATTGCACAACATTTCTATGCCAAATCGAAACATAGTATTATATTGCCAAATATAAAAAAAAAATATGTAAGGGGAATAATTGTGCGATTTACAGTGCGAACCTTAAAAATGTTTTTTTTCTTTAAATTTTGCTGTGGGTAGTTTTTTATGAATTTTTCATCTCTTGTTTTACACTTTTCTTGCTTATGATTAGAATATATTAAGCAGAATTAAAAACTGTATGTATTACCCATTCCACTAATCTGATTCTTTTTTTAAAAAGGTTTGATCTGACTGAAGTTTCACAGTCCTTTCAAAGTTATTAAATCACAATTTCTGGGATAAATGAATATTATGGTCACATGCATATAATGTGATTCATGTTTTGTTGGAAATTAATTACTTTCAATTTATATATATATAGGCTATGATATTGGGTTAACTTGTGCTGAAATATAACATTGATGATTTGATAATTATGATATGAATGGTAGAGCTTGGCAGATTTTTAGTGGGATTTTGTCTCTGTTTATTAGTCAAAATGGTGAAAAACAAAACATATTTGTGCTGTTTTTTTCGTGAATGAACTTGTTTGAAATTAGGTTTCAACTCCTAACAATATATGCTCGTACCCAGCGCTTGTTAATTGAAAATGTAAGAAGTTCCACTCTGTTTTTTGATATTGCAGTTTCATTAAATAGATATGTAGTAATTTCAAGTCCATGAATATGCTTTTATTCCAACTTTCTGTTCATTAGATGTAAAAAATACACAATTTGAAACTGAGGTTCAAAATGTTACCTATGCTTCATTCACTATTTAATAGATAGACCTACCAAATTGTTTTTACTGTTTTTGAAATGAGTATTTTTGCTATAAGTGGTGCTAAAAGTATTTCTGTAGTAATGCTTACTTGCTCTTTCATATTTATATTCAAAACAAAGATCGTACTTGATGTTTATGATTACTTGATAATAATATGTTATCTCTGCATAATATAATAAATAGTATCAGCAGTTATATTTAAATCGCTATTCGTTGTGTGAAATATGACTGAGGGCAGAGATAAACTCGAAGAAATACTGAAGTCATTGTCAATCACAACAACTGTATTTGAACACCCTGAGGTACATAATCGGAAAATTCTTGATATAATCTCTCAAGACGCTACTCTATAATAAAGAGGTTTCCATATTCAGATCTTTAAGATCTAGCCGATAAGACAAGCATATTGCATACCACCAAAGCAACCAGTCCATGTCAGGTATGGGATTAGTTATCCAGTTATTTATGGTGGGTATTGGCTTGGTGGCAATTGATTTTGAATGTTGTAAATGGATATAAATTGTTAAAATATATCCCTTATGATAAACACGGTCTAATAATAGATTGAATACGCCTAAAAACTGAAGCTTAATAAAACGATAAACTTTGCATATTGCATGCATATTTTATATGTGTCTCTTAACTGCAATCATGGCCATGAGGCTTTAACATCAAATTTGAAATGACTTCTAATTTGTTGAAACTGATAACAGGTCTTCACAGTTGAAGCTATGATGCCACATCTTCAAGATTGCAAGGGGCTGATTGTGAAAAATTTATTCCTGAAGGGGAAGAAAAAGAAAGATCTTTGGCTGATAACTGTTGGTCATGACAAGGAAATTAATCTGACCCAACTGGGGAAAGACCTTTCAGTTCCTGGTGGGTTCAGGTTTGCAGATGAGGCCATTCTGGAGGAAAAACTTGGCGTAAAACAAGGTTGTGTCACACCTTTAGCCTTGATGAATGACAAAAACCATGATGTTAAACTTGTGCTTGATAAGGATATTCAACATCTCTCAGAAAGTGAACTTATATATTCACATCCCATAGTCAATTCCGCTACCATGGGTATGTCATACCCAGATTTTTCCAAGTTCCTTGAACACACTGGTCACAAGCCAAATTTTATTGAACTCTCAAAAGCAGGGGCTAAATAATCAACGAAAGGAAGAAACGCAATTGAACTAAATGTAACATATTATTGTATCAAGGCTTTGTAGGGAATCGCTTTTGATTGGTACTGGGCATTTCATACAGTCCCAATGGCAAGATATGGTCGAGCCTGTCTGGTGGTCTTAATTTGTCTGCCCTAATTTTGCTTGAGAGTTTATTGAACATATCGTGAACGCCGCTTGCTTGAAAATATCCCTAGAAGCGATGTGAGGCATTCATATGTTGTCAGAGTAGAGGTTAGTGTTGAAGATTTTCAATTATTCTGACACTGCACATTTCAGAAAGTGAGATTCGGCCGTTGTCCAACTGAGCGCCCATGTCCACCGCTTTGTCTTGTGTCAAACATGTAGCGATGATTAGGGAATAAAATTGAAAAGACAGATTTATTAATATGGCCAATCCCTTCTGCCTATTCGTGTATGTACTGCAATCCCTGATTAGGAAGGTTTGAATAAAATTTGCACCAGGTAAAGTCCTTTTCGTTATTGAAGTGAGTGTGCCACACTTTTCTGGCAATTTGGATAAATTGCGAACTCCTTGGCTTGTCGGAGTTTAAAAAGCGGGCACCCGACAAAATTCGTTTAAGTACTTGACATGAATGGGGCGTCGATACAATACTGACTACATCATGACTAGGGCTGGGCAAAATATTCGAATAGCAAATCGAATGTTAAAATATACGAATGGCAATTTACTACACGAATGTCCGGTACCACGTGACCTGCGTCGCTTTGCTTAGAAATGGAACTCGCGCGTCTCTAAATCAATGGGAATTGCGCAAATATTTCACCCACGGCAATCGCTAACAGACAAAAGCGACAAATTTGAAGACGTCTTTGTGGTAAGGTATTATTTGCTCTTTTTTGCGCCTAACGTATCGTTTAAATTCTCTATTTTGCAAAAAACGTACCGACCGTTCCGTAAATTTTGAAACGTCAAACCAGATTAGGCATTTATCTATAAGAAATTTTCTAGGATTTAAATTCAGTACGCTTGGCGACATGTTATTAGCCATTTTTTGCATTATCCGAACATAAAATTGATTAAAAGTTAAAATGATATTTTCAAGAAACCATACATTGCGAAAAGGGCGTTTCTGGTTCCGCATTTGAGTTATATAAATAGCTGACATGAGTTACTAGTATGAAAAACACTTATTAAGTGGAACCTGATAAAAAATGACAGGCCATAGTTGTTACACCCTTCAATCCCTAGTTCTTTATAAGCCGCGAGACGAGGCTACAGCGAAATCGCTTCTGACATTTTAAGTTATCGTAACTCCCACTTTGTATTTATCGAAAAGTTTAATATATTCTGTTGGCTTTCCAAATATTATTTTGAAAATTTAACTTATTCCATGTCTTACTGCATTAGTTTCTTCGTTCAGAAATGATGTCCAAACTTTTCCTCAAATGCAGAATTTTTCGCTACAGCGGAATTGCTTTTGTTGCTTTCAATTTTCGGTCTTCCTACTAGGCTTGTACGTAATTTACGGAATTACGTAATTATTTCGAGTTACGGAAGGGAAGTTACGATTTACGTAAAGTCGTAATTATTGGTCGAGCGCTCTCGTGATGAAACGAGCTCTTTTCAAAGCAGTCAATTCCATTAATTGTAAAAAATGAAATAAGTAGAAGAAGTTAGAGTTTCGGTATTCGCAGCCGTTTTTCTCTCTCTTGCCAATACGACGCCGTGATAATTAATGTCGCGCTTATCAGCAATATCACGACGGAAAAGAAGGCATCGGTTAAGCAATTAAGACGGCAGAGAAACAACAAAACGCAAGATTTCCCGCGGACCGGTAAAAATCCCACGGATCGGTGGTTGGGAACCATCGTTCTAGAATACTTAAATCGAATCTAGAATTCTATTCTATTTTTATCGTTACACGTATTTCAATAGTGGAAATTCCACACCACAATGCATGGTTAAAATTTAAAAAAAATCTAAATTGTAGCCTAAATGTATATCTTTGTACAGTATTTAATTGGAAATTATATTTCACCAAGGGAACGAGATTTAAGAATTTCACGATCATCTTTTTGTCTTTAGCAGTTCAATATTTTCAATTTAACTACTATCAAATATAATCAAGTATGAGCCAGTGTGTTTATTCTGTGCGTGATCCATTTTCTATTACGAAATCTTTCTGTTACCCTGGTTATATCGTCATATGTCCGGACAAGGCCTTGCTCAATATGTTTTTCACAATGCCTCGCAAAATTTCGGCCAACTGTCTTTACCAAACGCGGCAACCTTTTTTTGATTTTATCGTCGACTCGAATACCACAGGCACTCGACCAAACTTGTGTGAATTTTGGCCGATAGGATCGTCGACTTTAGTTAGAAAAATAAGTTAATTTTTTCGCGAGTGCAAAATAAATGTCACAAAATGCATTGTTTTGCGATATAACTTTGTATTTTCGTAGAAGGAATGTCATATAAGCACGGCATTTAAATTATGCGCAAATAATGGTATATATAACATTTAGGCCGCGAAATGATTTGATGTCAAATGAAGGTTGGTAATCGGAATATCGTCAATAAGTCGACATCAATAATTATTATAAAATGCTAACTAGGTAGTAAAGTCGAATAATGTAAAAAACGGTGCAATGACAAGTCTTCGTCGCTAGGCAAGCGCAAGTATAATCAAACGCGAGAATACGCTCGTCGTTGATTAATAAATTAGAATCCCGAAACTTTTATGTAATACAAAAGTCCATTTAAAAAAAGTCAACTATCGTTTCATAAATATCCGTATACCAGTGTCGGTAATGATAAAATTGATCGCATAAAATTGGGACGGTTAATTTGCGAAGGTGACAGAGGAAAATCAAAGCTAACACTAAAGATAAAAATCAGAATAAAATTGAATTGAATTCACTCCCTGATAGTTGTCTTTAACATCTGTCGCCGGCGTGTAATACTGCCAGAATTATGAAAACCAAACTTCGATGTCCCATTCGGAAAAGAAGTAGATTCAATGGGTTTTTATGATAGGTTTAAATGTGTGAAAAAATATCGCAATTACGGGGTCATTACGTAATCGATTAGGCCGTAATTACGGAATCGATTTTTGTCAATTACGTGCAAGCCTAGTTCCTACTTTGGATTTATCGATAAGTTTAATATGTTCTGCTGGCTTTTCAAATATTATTTTGAAAATGCAACTTATTCTATGCCTTACTGCATTAGATTCTACATTCAAAAACGATTCTCAAACTTTTCTTTCAAGGGTCAGAACCTTTATTCAAAACATCAAATATTTCGCTGCATTTCCAACATTGAAAACAATATATATCAACAGTCAAATCATCTGAAGACAGTATATAAAACAGTATTCCCTAAACTATGCATTGCGCACATTGAAAAATATTCAAATTAAATTAATCAAGGGATGTGCAAGGATGTCCAGCATGAGGTAATAATACCAAATATATATTCAATAACGACGTACCAAATTGTTGAGGCAACTAGCATGTATATTTTATCAATGCAAAAAAAAATCCATCAAATATTGTTCAAGTGCCAAGTCATGGTGAAAGTCGAGTCGTCTATTTCGTAGAACTCCCTAAACTTTTTACAGTGAATAAATTTACAAAAGAATATTTCTAATAAATCGTTAAAGATTTTTTTATGGAGAAAGGTTGCAAATTAAAAGGTTAAAAGGGTTGGAACAGATGGATGACATTGGAACAATATCTAGGGCTCGGAATCAATAACCGGCTTCAGATGATTAACTTTACTGTTAACTCTCAGGTAATAGTTACCTTTATACTGTACGATTATTGGTACAAACTATTGGTATCGTTAATAATGAAAATTAGACAATAAAAAATTCAGAATCAGTTTCTTGTCAGAATATGTCGTTCATGATTTTATTACAAGAGCGCTATTCAATGTTACCTTTATAACCGGCTTCAGATGATTAACTTTACTGTTAACTCTCAGGTAATAGTTACCTTTATACTGTACGATTATTGGTACAAACTATTGGTATCGTTAATAATGAAAATTAGACAATAAAAAATTCAGAATCAGTTTCTTGTCAGAATATGTCGTTCATGATTTTATTACAAGAGCGCTATTCAATGTCATTCAACAAGAGCGTATTCTGTCGCAGGGATATTATCATATCGATATTTTAGAGGAGGAGAAGTAGCGAACGCTGGTATACACAATTTTTTTATACGCCAGTCCCGCTACATATATATATGTTTAAATTTGGATTCATTACTTCTTCACCGTTCCAGAACTACGAGAATGCTCTGGAATCACTGTTATGTAACAATCCTAAATTTCCCCTTTTTACGACAAACTGTGGTTAGCCGGTGAATTTTACCCGGTTAACGGTTAAAGTGTGTTCACTGAATTTTTCAGCGATCGCTTACCGCAGGCATGTTTGAAATCCATTAAACATTATTGATATCTATATTTAATATCTTTTCAGAGTATGTAAGAAATTCTGAACAAGTGTAATCATTAAAGAATGTTTAACATATATTTATGCAAGAGTGCACAGCAGTCGGTGGTCACACATTTTAAAATAGATGTGGAAAAGCATATTTAGGTAACTAAAATTACTCATTGCCTACATTTTTGCTTCGAACAACGAAACACGCTGGGCCGTGTATTACGAAACTTCCTGTGGGCTCTATGGAATTCGTTTTTCTTTCTAAAGTTTTGTTTGGTGACGTCAACAAAATGGAATGCCAGAGAGATGTGCCTAAAAATATGGATACGGAAGCTAAAACAAAATATTTCTCCTTCAATTCACCTGAAATCATACAGTATCCTGAACGAAGCTGGAATTGTGAAACAGCTACGGCTGTAGCGAGTACATAAGGATAGTTACTGTGTGTTTCAAAATTCTTTACCACGTATTGTCAATAGTGCATGTTTCCTGAAACAAGGTCGTTGCTCTAATTCATTTTCTTTATAATATTTTTCCTTCGCTCAGTATTGCTCGTCTTTATCTTTCTTCATTAGTTAGAAATTTGGTTTTATTACATATACTTGTATATATATATTAATGTTTTAAGTGTATTTCGTTATCAGTGATTTGGATCAATTCGATTGTGCAACTTTACAATGTACGAACATTGGGCATTCAATACATCGTGTGCTTTTTGACCTGTGAAGGAGCCAGGTCAGGGTTACTCTCCATAACGTGTGCCAATCCAATAGCACGGGAGTGTGGATACGCAGATAGGGAAAATGTCTCTCTGTACCTGGGGTACGAAATTCGCTTTTCTTAAAATTAATGTTCTACGTTCAAATAACGTCGTTCTACGGTCATGACAATCCGGTGAAAACTACTTTTTCCAGTGCTTTATCACCTCGACGTAATTTAACACCGCCCGACTTCAATCATACCTTTTTGCTGTTAGTTACGTAATAATCGCTATCCCCGCGTATATGTTTGTATTCGAAAATGAGATATGTTACCTCAAAAATCGCGCGCTGTCGATGTGAATTGAAAGCGACAATAGCATAATGCTATCTCTCTCTCTCTCTTGTGACAAATACTATCGTGCTTCATCATCTTGACGCAATGTAACGCCGCCCGTCTTCATGTTATAATAATGCAGTGGAAACTCTGAAAATCTGGATACGAAAATTATTTTCGGAAATATATTGCTTCGATTAACCTATGATTTTCTACATATGAAAGGCCGAAAACCGAAAACGCCGTACACATCCCACCGCCCCCGTCCACGCTCTGATTTAAAAACATTTCACAATTATTTCATTTTTTATCGCAATCGAAAGCAGCCATGTGTGACACGGCAATAACCAACAGTCGTCGTGAAAGATTTTCAATAAACTCCGACTTGAAGTGCTATAAGACGTCGAGGACGTTTTTGGTTGAAAATTTTTCACATTTGTTATCGTGTATTTCAATTTAGTCAAGATATGTTGTGCGCCTCGGCAATAAACTTAAAAGCAAATCCTGCCCTAATTAATTGTTTTCATCCTCAGTTTCGATAGTTATCGAACTTAACAGGAAATTTTTTAATTTCTTGCAATCTATAAAATAGCTTCTAAATATTATTTGGTTTCTATCGGAGATTTTATCGTTATCCCGACGTCGTTGATAACAATATCGTTCATTTTAAGTTCAAGGGATTGGTTTATAATCAAAAAATCATAACACATAACATGAAAAATTTAAATAATAACATACCGTTCTTAATTTTTAGTCGTAATTTCTCTGTCCTTTCTTCTTTCTATGTGCATATTAAGACCATAAAACGTGTTTTATTTTTAAACTCTGCGCTGATTTGAATATTTCATGTCGGCTGTTATGTACGCCGGATGCCAACGAAATCCGCGATAGATATTAAATACTATTTAAGAGCTATTTTATACGCGCTAAATTACAAGAAAGGAAAAAATCCCCTGTTATGTTCGGTCACTATCGAAACTGAGGATGAAAACAACTAATTAAGATACAATTTGCCGAGGACGCCTAAACCATCTCGACTAAGTTAAAATACACGATAAAAAAACTGTTTTCAATCAAAAACGTCCTCGAAGTCTTATAAGTTCTTCAAGTCGGCGTTTATCGAAATTCTTTCATGTCAGCTGTAATATATTGCCGAACCACACATGGACGACGACGCTAGGATATGTGCGCCATATTCGGGATCATTAAAAACACGAAAAAACAGTATTTGAAGTTTGCGATATTTGAATTTAAATTCGATTTGGACATCCCTGCATTAAATTAGTCAGTTTTTAGTTGTGTTTCCAAAAATTAGTTGTAAATCAATTATTTCATTTGTCATTATGTCTTCCGGTGAGCTTCAGTTTAGTTTAGAATTTTTCTGGGGTTAGGGTCGGGAAAAGGTCCATTCGCAAGAAGTGCATTTTGTTTTTAGTCTTGACAAATTCACCCAACGAGCAAGGCGCGGCACGAGGGAAACACTGGAATTTATTCAAGCCATGTTTCACTATCCACGAGGCGCAAAGCGAGGGAAACGTTGATAGATAGATAGATAGATAGAAGTTTATTCATCATCCAGTCATTAGCCAATAAATCAAACACAAACAACAACATACGATAGGTAAAAGAAGAATAAATCGACTAACAACGGAATTGATAGGAGGTTGGAAGGACCATACGGTCACTAAATCGAAACAACTCTCCTGGCATAAAATAATTAAAAAATTAATTAATTAACAGCTTTTCGTTAGCAATTCGCTGTAATGTAATGAACGGCGTTTTGCTACCCACAGGAAACATAGCAAGACATAGCGAAGCGCCGTTAATGAACGAGTGCAAGGTAAGAGAAAGGCTGGGATTTAATCGATGGCGTTTCCCTTTTAACCACGAGCAATTTATCGTGTTTCAGTGGGGCGTCACCTAGCGGCGTTGCGACTTACGTCGTGGTTGCACTGTGTAAATTCCGGTCTAATTATACGTGAATAACAGTCTTCCCACCGCATCTCGTAGGATGTATTAAAGAATTTTGCCGTCATATACAGCTACGACTTCGCCCACCAACCAATTTAAGACAATTGAAGAAGTGTCATCTAATATAGCCTACTTGTAATCTGAAAAATGACACTGACATGGCGGGTTGTTAATCTTGAATTATATATATATATATATATAGTTCATTTCCCAATTTCAATAAAAAAAATATTGGTTACTAAACACCACCTTTAAAAAAAAACCGGCGTTTCCTGTTTTCTTCCCGTCAGCAATGAACTTGTCATTCAGTATCAGGTCTAATGAAAGAGTTTTGAAAGAATTTATTTTCTTATGATAATCTATAATACTGATTAATAGTATACACTATACAGGACAAAACTAATTTTTATACATTGCATCATTTCCGAAAATTGCTTTCTCCGTTCTATACTTAATGTGAATATGTGTCACATATGCGAAGATATAAAAAATTATGAAACAATTTTACGAATAGAATAAGAACTCAGTTTTATCCGGGTGATGGGAGGAAAGGTGGAGAGACAGATCAACTATATGGAAAAAGCAGGCGAATGTCAGATAGCTTGACAATAGGTAAAATTCTATGCACATTATGGGAATATACTGAAACAAACAACAAATTACTATTGTCTTCTGACAAGCAATAGGTCAGTCCATCAGCTGCTCTATACTACTATTCAACTAGTCTACTACTATTCCACTCTACTCTACTTGTTCGAACTAGACAAACAAGGTGGCTTATACCTTCACGAGCTTTTGTACTCAAGACTACTTTTGTCCAAATGAAGTAGAGGAGATCAATAAACAGTCTCATATCACTCAAAATAGTCTCAACCCTACATGGAACATTGAAAGTTTTTTTTTTTTTTTCAGTTAATGTATTGTTTTTACAAATTATTTTAGAAAGCTTTTCTCGAGTCTGTATAAACTCCGACTTCAGGAAATAATATTTTAATTCCAAACTTGTATATTTTCTGAAATGTGCCATTATATTTCTTGTGCATATTTATGGTATTGCATAATGGTATTTAACGATTATAGTTAAAACTTATATTCAATATGATATTTGCATTCCGTTATGTTCATGCATCTCGCAAATTATACACGAGCAAAATAGCTTGAACCTGTGTAACTGTGGCAGAAAAGTCAACCTATTAAAGCACGTTTTGATTTGTCCGAAACTGAGAGTTAAACGATAACACATATTATGTGAAGTATTGAGACAGACCATGGTTGGCAGCGTTCAAAGACATTGGAATTGACATAAATAGATTCAAATTTGCTAATAAAAGTTTTTTTATGATTCACACTCCTGTAATTTCTAATTAAAATTTGGCAAATTACTTAATTAGAAAACTTACAAGTAACTCGTAAAATTTATTTTCATCTGCTGTGTGTTGCATATAGATCGTATGTTCGTTAGAGTTCGACATGTCGTGACTTCGTTAAACGAATCATCGTTGCCGAATACCTGGTATAACCTATCCGGCATCTGAATAGAATAAATGTAGGATCAAATTACATACCTTGTATCTGAAGAAAAATAAAGATCCTAAGATGTCATATTCTACCAATTTTTCTTTCAAAGATTTGTTTAAGCTCAACTTGAAATAAATCGCAGCAATGCGATACTACGAACAATGAAGTAGATATTACGAACAATCAATCTTTACTGAAAAGGCAAAGAGGCTTTCTTGCAGTATTTCCCAGTCACAAAGATTATTGCACAATACTAACAACCAAAGACAATTTATCTTCATTATGGTATATCTGTATCGTGTAACGCTTAAATACAATGTAACACATGAACCTATAGTCACAAGATCTCAACCGAAAAAATTGTTTCACTTATAGCCGACGACGCATGACGGAAGTATTATTGAATTATTGGTCACCGATAAGTATTTATTTGTCCATTTTGTGCAATTGTCTGCTTTCAATCTTTTTTTGGTCATTGCGGTTTTGTTGGAAAATGATGTATCGTATGCGCTCCCGTACGGTTGCCTGTTCAATGGCATTATACATCAATATGTTACACCGCCTAAAAAGCTTTTGCGAACCGGGTAAATGATGAGGTGACGAATTGAACGTACACATTCCGTGTGCACGGAGAGTGCGCATACAGCTCTGGCAGACCATCGGAACTTGGGTAGTGAACTATATCTCAGAAAAAAGATTTTTGCTATTGCCAGAACACAATGAACGTAGAAGATCTCAAGCAACACCAATTTAATATATATATCTGATCGTGATGTTATTTTAAAAATCGGTTCGAGGATTTTCCGAGAATACAGTAACACGCGACAGGAATCTTTGAATTATATGCCACCTCTAAAGTTATCTTCCCCTTGTTTTTAAAATAAATCACTCACTTGCTTCTATGCTGTTGCACATGATATCTTCGGCAATATACAAGTACTTGCACATTTTGTCACAGCAAGAGCAGAAACAATTGCAACGAGGATAAACAACATGGAGCGATCGCAACACTGATTTGCTGAAAGACTATATTCAGAATATTTACGTCTGTTCAAACGGTCTCTTCTTCTCGAATAAAAATCGCCGCAAATCGTTCTGATTTTATAGTGGTGTGCATACGTATATTTTAGTGTATGTTGAGAAATCGCACGCAATGATTCCATGACACGTTGTTCACGTTCACGTTTCGCGTCCGCATCCTGGCCTCTTCGATTGATAATCTAAGATAATGTGGAATTGTTTTTTTGTCTCTTTCCTGATTTGATGAATTTCAAGACACAGAAGAGCACTTTAAAAGCTGACAACAGCTAATAAATTTGCAGCTGTTCTGTCCAATGTAGCAAGATCGAGTGACGTGACATGGGCTGATACTTAGTTTGAATATATATTATTGCAAATCCAATGCATTTCACTTAATTAAGTATAATTCATATTTTATATAATTTTCAACGTTTGAATTATATCATGATGCAAATGACTTTTTTTTAAATTTACCATTCACTGTGAAGTTACGAATAGTTGAACAAATCAATCACATTTATTGCAATTTTGTAGTATGTTAAAAATTGTGTTGAAAAATAGTGAAGTTTCACCCAAACTAAGCTGTAGCTATTTCAATTACGATGACGTCATTATCCAAGATATTTTGTCCACTGTGATATCTTGGGCATGTTTCACTAACAAATCCACTATTTATACTCTACATACATTTTACTCTAATGATCAATTTAACGTTTCTATACTCTTCTACATAACATGCAATAATGCACCTGTTTTTTTATTTTACCTCTTTACATTTCTATATACATTTTTCACTTGATAATGTGCTCCGACCTCCATGCTGTCCTGCAAATCGTCGTCGAGAATTGCTTCCATTGTCGTGGAATTGCGCATCCAATCCATCAAACCAAGTCTTTGAATACAATAAGATCACAATTTCCGATGGTTAACTTTTAGGACAACGCCAAACACAATGTTATCAAACTTGTGTCGGACGGATTCATATTCTAAATTTGATTTTCTTGGCTCCCTCTATGCATGACCCGTGATTTAAATTTCGTCTGTAAAATACAACATAATCTTGATTTAGTAACCGATCTGAAATTACAAACCAGCGCTCCTTAAAACAGATCAGAACATGGGTGATAACTTCATTTAAATCACATTTAAAAATATTAAAAAGTTTATTAAAAACAAAGTTTAATATTTTCTAGTCTTTGACATTGTCGCGACTTTATATTTTGACACACAGCTCATGGAGGATAGCGTCACATGATTTGATTTTTACATCGTGACAGGAAATGCGGTTCAAGTTTTCAAAGGGAGTTTTTAACGTCAACTGCTGAAGATGCACTCCATGTCTACAATACTTACCCTTCTACATGCTTACAATTGCAAGTCGTTATTATATTTACATTAGAATATTATTATTTTATTTATATTAGAATATTATATTTACCTATCTGAATACAAGAGTCTGACTGTATCATATGCTAAATTAAGATTGAAATCCATATCCTGAATATATCCAGCTAGGCAGCTGCATGCAAAGTTAAGTGAAGGTGGTGAACAAATTTTGTTTAAAGCATAAGTCATTTTGAAACTTCACAGATGATACATTAGATCACCTAATGTAGAATTTTTCGCTACAGCGAAATTGCTTTTGACAGTTTCAATTATCGTAACTACAACTCTGTATTTCTCCTAAAATTTAATTTGTTCTGATGGCTTTTGAATATTATTTTAAAAATTTAACTTGGTTTATGTGTTACTGCATTAGAATCTACGTTCAGAAATGATATTCAAGTTTTTCTTTTATTGCACAATTTTTCACTTTCACTACAGCGAAATTGCTTCTGTCATTTTCAATTATCGGACTTCACACATTGTATTTATCGAAAAGTTTAATATATTCTGTTGGCTTTCCAAATATTATTCTGAAAATTTAAACTATTTTATGTCTTACTGCATTGAATTCTACATTCAGAAACGATGTTCAAACTTTTCCTTTAATGCAGAATTTTTCGCCGCAGCGAAATTCCATCGTGTGGAACAAGCTGTATTGCGTTCAGTATGTTCATTTTCATACAAAACTAAAGAATTTATTTAGTTACAGTGCGCTACGAAACTCATTTTTTGGGCGTTTTTCAAGTCCTCGTCTCACACTTTTACTCATGGTAAGGATCTACAGGTGTTTAATTACTTACTTATACCTTTTGACTAAATAATAACTAAAAAGGCGATGGGAAGGCTACCCAACTCAACGAAAGATCGAGCAGTAATAACTGAGATTCATCCGCCCTTCAGCAGCTGATCAAATTTAATTGTCACGTCATGCAGAAGTCTGCGTTCATTGGCCGATGTTGTCGGATAAAGGGAGAATATAGGACAAATCGTATAGCACATATTTCCTGTAAGCAAGAGCGTCTTTTTCGTAAAACGTGCAACTTCTGGAAATGGGAACAAGATATTATTTGTTACTAAATTACTAAGGAACATTTTAAACTATTTCTAGGTAGTTCCCTTATGTGCGCTACGAAATTCATTTTTAGGCGTTTTTCAGGGCCTCGTCTCATTGCCTTAGCGAACCCTGCCATCCTTGGCCAAGTAATGTTTCGAATAAATGAACATTTTATTCGACCATGCATGGCCGATGGATTGTTAAAATTGTAACAAGAGTACAACGTAAATTCAATCGCGAATTTCGTTGTAACAACGCAGACTCGTTTACGAATTGTTCGCTTATGATCATCGGAAATGATTACAATTGTTGTATTTTGAAGCTTTTGAGCAGTAATAACCAGGCTTGTCCATGGGAAACGTCCCATGGAATGGGATGGGACAGCACACATTCGTATTTCCCATGGGACACGAAAACCGTATGATTCTTAGGGAAATGATGGTAAAACATTCCGTTATGGATTTCGTGTTCATATATTTGAGCATAGCTCTCGTATTAGTTATAAAGAGCAAAATATATTCAACATTAACAATATACTACGTGAAGGGGCTGATGGACACATGTATAATAGCTATGAATATGAAGTTGAAAAAGTCCGTAAATTTTGTTGTGTTCACGGACACGGACGCCATAACACGGACACCATAGCAAAGCTGAAGAAACTCTTAATTATTAAATATCTGTACCCTGTGCGATAAGAATATTGCCGTTCGTTTTTATCTGGAACGGTTAATTTACAAGCGGCGACGAGTAAGATCAAAGCCAACACATAGGTTGAAAGCTAGAATAAAACAGTAGGGACGGGAATATGAATTGCCAACTTTAGGATATCGCCGCCGAAACGACCGCAGTGACAAAAACAATCGGCGACTATTATGAAATTAACCAATAAAACAACGCTTAATTGTCGACTTTTCAATGATTCTTTAAATTTCCAAATGGATAATCGACCTCCGACGTTCCGGACCCCTGTTGTGTATAAAAAAAATATTCGGTATTCAACTATTCGTTAAAAATAGTCGAATTATGCGATTCGGGAAAAAAATTCGATTTTGCCCACCCCTAATCATGACATCAGTGGTTTGGATTAGGATGTACATACTTATCCCATGGGAATAGAAAGCCCGATAAGACGGCCTAATCATATGGCGAACCATGGCCTCGTGGCCGGTTACTAGTGGGAATAGCTACCCAGTTATTTGTTGCAAACGTATGGATTGATCGGGGATGAATCCAGCAATCATCTCGCACTTGATCAACCCCCAGGGGTTTCGAACCTGCCGGGTACATCAGATGTGTAATGGCGAGCGTATTCCTAACGCTCAACATGATGTGCCGCCGGGAAAAAGATTTTCTGCCAAGTGGATGGGCTGAGATTGCGCTTGGGAATTGCGTTTGTTGAACCGTACAACAACAAACATTATTTCAAATCTGAGCGAGTCATATTTCTGGTGCTTGTATTTGAACAGGTCAACTATTGACACGCGTTTTCCACAACTTGTCAATATATATATATGGACCAAATGTGAGATGAAAAATATGTTTTCAAGAAAATGTAATCGAGCGGTTAAATACACATTTCAGCTCGTCAGCTTGTTATTTTTTCCAACGAGCTCGGTTAAACAGAATAGTCCATTACTTTATTCAAATGAACAAACAAACATTCACAATTAACCAAATAAATAAATACACATGTATTTCAGCTCACATGGGGAGTTCATTGTACCAAATGAGAAGTTCAGAAGGTACGAAAATGGCATTTCATCGTGAAGGGTGACGCTGACGCGAAACAACCAATGTCGGTTATCGAGCAGCGTCACCCGTGACCAATCTCATTATCATGCGTGCTTGTCGAATATTCCCGTTTATTACTTTGTTTCAGCTTTCACGACATTAGTAACAACCCCACGTTACCGTATATTGATCGAAACACAAAAAATAATCAATGATAGTCACCAAATGGCCACCCGTTTGCTTTGCCAGACATCGGTAAACTACAATATTGTTCTAATATGAACCCGACAGAAAAATAGAACAGGTGGAAGGACTGTATTATCAATTTGTTAATAACGCCTTGTGCCCGTGTTATTTTTTCATCATGTTATGTCCGAACGAGCTCGGTTACACGTAATAGTCCATTACTTTATTCAAATGAACAAACAAACATTCACAATTAACCAAAACTATCATTTAAAAAAATACATGTAGTTGAACATTTTCTGTTCTTCATGTCCGAATCCATAATTTCTTCATCTCCCCCACTACCTGAATGCAGTGAAAATGTGTAAAAGCTGTTATCCTATCATAATGCAAATCATTGCAGTGGAATTTAAGCTATTTTAACATTAACATCACATTTTCACGATAGATTGAATTTGTAGATTTAATTCCCTTGAATGATTCTTCTTCTTCATGTGGCGTTGCAGGGAAGATTGGGTGCCAAACCGGGCATGACATTGTTCACATTCAAATGGCTTCTCTCCTAAAATTAAAAAAGGAAAAGCGAATACCATATCGCCCAATCGATTTGAAACTAGGGATCATTTGATAGGGAAAATGCTTTATGATAAAAATGAAGGGGAATTTGAATATCATTGATATATTTAAAACAAATGGAGTCAAAAATTGGTAACTTTGAGTAAGGAAATATAGGTCAAAATAAATACCTGTATGAGTAACCATGTGCCTCTTCAATACAAAACTTCTATAAAAAGACTTTCCACATAAGTCACAAGTATGCGGTTTTTCTCCATCTGCATGTACTGTCTGAGTGTGTGTTCTTAGTGTATCTTTTGATATGTATTTTCCACCACAAATATCACAAACATGAGTACGTATTTTTTCCTAGAATGAAATGGAATTTTACTTCTACAAATAACACTGCAGATATATATGCAATTGTGGATGAATTAGGACCTTACCTCTTCGGTTTTTGCAATATGGGTTTTCCTGTGTCGCTTCAAGTTGAATGTTGTGCCAAATTCTTTCAGGCATAGTTCACACTGGTAAAGGCTTTTATCTAAATAAGACAAACAAAGGGTGTGGAAAATTGTCAAACCAAATATAATTTCAATCAGAATTTTACTCCTGAGACATCTATATTTGTTGATCTCTAAGTAAGGTTACAAATCTTTATTAAAGCTGAGTGATTTAGTGATAGTTGGAAAATTTTAAAAGTGAACAAAAATGGTGTGATGGTGTGTGTTTCCACAGTCTCTCGAAACATCTTTCTCTCCAGCTAACTTGCTACATGGCATCAAATATTTTAGGTAGAATTAGTTTGTATTTTTCCAGGCAGTTTAATTCAAATATCTTCAGTTTCATGAGTTAGCAACAAAGTGTCAATCAGTCTACATAGAACTTGATAAGAAAATAAACATTTGAGGTAGCAAATGTTCATGTTGCAATTTGTAAAAGTAAACTTTGTATGTTTCCTAATATAGGAAATATGCAGTATGAAACTTAAATTCATACTTACCACCTGTGTGAGTTACCATATGCCTGTTCAGGGAACTTGCTGTCAAATAAACAGCATCACAAACCCCACAAAACAATTTATTGGTGCGGTGAACTTTTCTCTTGTGCTGATACAATATTTTGCGGCTTGGAAAATATTCATCACAGTCTTTTTCTGTACAAATATATGGAAAAATATTCTCATGAGCAAGACAATGGTCCAAAAAGTCACTTGGTGATCCGAATGTTGCATAACATCCCACTTCTCCGCATGCAAATCTACTTAATTTGAATGCAAGCTCTCTTTCCTCAGCATTCATGGCCACATGTTCAGAAAAGTAATGAATACCACATTGTTGTCTCGTTGGAAATATTTTTTCACAAATTAAACAAGTTTTCCACTTTTTATATTGCTTAACAGGACTGAGAATGCTCATACGTTGAATCTGGGGAGAATCTAATCTACACATATCTCCAAAAGTTTGATTTTCCTGTTCGTCAATATCTATTGACTCATCTCGATCCCCAGTATCAATTTCTACTATACTTTGTGCGTGCTGTTTTTCATATTCCCAATCAAAATCTTCTTCTTCATCGTCAATATCTTGTTCAACATCAACTATTACACTCTCATCGTCGTCATCATGTGACTTTTGTTTGGGAATTACAATTTTCAAATATGATCCTTCAACTTTTCTTGCCTCCTGCACTATTTCAATCAATTGTTCATCGGTGATGTCACTCAATTTTATCATTTTTCTGTCAATATTAAATTATTTTACAAATCTTGAATGATGTAGCACTGAAAAATAAACAGATACGCATGTTGAAGCAAAAAAGTGACGATGGTGTGTGATGCCAGATGCGTTATAGAGAGATCAGCTGAGTGGTATTGAATTTGTTTTTTGAAAAACTTGTTTAGAACAGTAGTACCCTTGATAACAGTAACTCAACATCAAACAAAAGAAAGGTCACAATTGATTGAGTTAGAACAGTTTTAATAAATATGATTGTCACGCCAGTGGAAATATGTAAATAAAAGGCAAGTTATGCAATATTTCACAGCACACATCACATTTTTTTACATAAAGATAAATTCCAGAATTTGGTAAAATTATGAAGATTCTTTCTTTCAATTTAAGAATATCGAAAATTTCTGATATAATTTATTAAATATATTAAAGCAGTTGGTGTCATGCCTTGTATCCTGCTAGCTGCAGCAATATTCACTGGCCTTGACTGGGCTAGTTTTTCACATAATTCAACTTTGAGTACAATTTTTGAATAATCAAAATTTTCTGGAATCATCATATTTTCTTCTTTTTTCAATTCTTCTATTTCTTGTAGTTGTCTGTGGACAACTCTATCATAAAGCGAAATAGTTTCGAGTCTTTCTTGCAATAACTTATTTTCAATGACAGGTTTTAATTCATTTGGAAATGTTTTGTAAATATGCATTGGAGTAACACCAGTGAATTGTGAAAGTAATTCGAAAGCAGAGATAGCACGAGTAGCTGAAATATTTTCAACATTTATAATTTTACTCCACTCTCTACTCTTCATTTTTACAGTTTTAAGGAACTGTTCAGATTCTGTTAAAATACATTGAGTTTTCTCGGTCTTTAGCTTCCTTTTTTCGCTAACACAGCCTGCTTCTTCATAAGCTTTCAAAGTTAATCTCATATCCGCATTGTCAGGCCGCAGCGACAGTCGAAACTCAGCACGACTTGTAAACATTCTGTATGGTTCATTGGTGCCATGAGTAGTTAAATCATCAATGAGCACACCGATGTATCCATCTGATCTGTTTAGATAGAAAAATGGTTTTCTTTGTGACTTTCGTCCAGCATTGATGCCAGCAATTATACCCTGGGCAGCTGCTTCTTCATAACCTGTAGTACCATTAATTTGACCAGCAAAAAATAATCCTTGCACCTTCTTTGTTTCTAAGGCTGGCGTTATCTGTCTTGGATCCATATAATCATATTCCACCCCATAACCTGGCTGTGTGATTTCCGCATTTTCCAAACCTTCTATAGACCGAACGGCCTCAAGTTGATACTCTTCTGGCATTGTGCAAGAAAAACCTTGAAGGTATAATATTTTAGTATCAAGTTCCTCAGGCTCAACCCATAACATATGTGTTCTATCTGGAAATTTTAGAATCTTAGATTCAATTGATGGGCAATATCTTGGGCCATTTATCTCTTCGTTGACATGTGAATTAAGGTGTAATGTTTTGTGCACAATATCTTTAACTTTAGCGCCTGTTGGCACTGTATAACAATCAAGTTGATTTTCTGGTGATATCCACACGTTTTCATTCATGAATGAAAATGGATGAGAAAAACTGTCAGGTTTCCAAGTAGTAAATGGTTTAAAATTCACAGAACTTGCTAGTAATCTGGGAGGTGTTCCAGTTTTTAACCTCCCAATTTTAAATCCTAAATTTTCGAGAGTGTCAGCCAATTTTATCGCAGGTGCATCTCCTTTACGTCCAGCTGGCACTCGCTCAAGCCCAATATTTATTTGACCCCTAAGAAATGTTCCTGTAGTCAATACAACACAAGTACTTGAAATTTGTTGCCCATTCTCGAGAATAACTCCTGAACACTTTGAAATAGAGTCAGTAATTTTGAATTTCTCATTTGAATCTGTTTTATCAATTATTAGATTGTCGACACTACTTTCCATAACTGTCAAGTTATTTGTGTTCAAAATCTCTTCTTGCATTTGATTTTTATACATTCCACGATCAATCTGTGCACGTGGTCCCCATACAGCTGGCCCTTTAGTTCGATTTAATATTTTATAATGAATGCCTGATTTATCACAAATTCGCCCACAAACACCATCGAGTGCATCAATTTCTTTTATCAAATGTCCTTTACCAATTCCCCCAAATGATGGATTGCAAGACATCTCTCCAATTGTTGAAATCTTATGAGTCAGCAGTAATGTTGAACAACCCATCCGGGCAGATGCATGTGCTGCTTCACATCCCGCATGACCTCCTCCAACAACAATAACATCATATTTTTCTGTTGTGGCATATGAAACAGATTTGCAGAAACACAAAGAGGCATTGTTCAATAATCGGGACAAAACACCTTCATAAATTTTCATCAAGGATGCCATAATATCCAGTTAAAACAATTTCGTTTTGCAATTTTGATCTCCTAAAATAAGTCATCTATATGACAAAATTTCACATTTTTTATGTAAAGCGAAATCTGAAGTGATCAAAAATCATATTTAATTTATATAATAAATATACAGTATGGTATGACATACTCTGTTTAATACAATCAAAAGTACCGTAGCTCACTACAACACTTTTTCAATTCTAGGATGATAAATTTTTCACGTACAGCAGTACCTCCCATATCAGTACAGACATATCAGCATAAGGGTATTATCAATATATACTGATACCGGTATATGACTATAAAAGTAGTGGTTCAGTAGTCTAGTTATTCATAGTTTAATATCTGAATACAAAGTGGCGTCACTCAAGGTTAATTTTTAGTTAAAAATTATTAAGGTCGGCAATTGAGTTTTTAGAGCACTGTTATCATTGGCGAGTACCGGTACCGGTACCGGTATGGTTCTGACAGCTGCACCACCAACAGCATCTACTACTGCACTAATAATTACTAGTATATGAAACAGTTAACATTACATTTTTACATCTTTGTTGTCATTTTGTGCGGTGATGGAGTTCAATATAAACCAATAAAAGTACCTTACACTACACTCGCTCTGTAGTTCCCGGTACCGTCGGTCGGACTGCGATCTGCCTCTCAGGTCTCATGCAAGTAGGGCTGAGGTTCCGAAACTGAATTTGAAATTTCGGGATCGCATCTTGTCTTGTCTTCGGTGGCGATTCTTTTTTAATTTTTTTACATAAGAATTACGGGATTTATAACACTTTTGAAATACGAAAATTTATATATATTTTTTATAATTTTGACCCATAAACAGCAGCACGCCAATGCACACAAATTTTATTGTTATATATGGCTACTCCTTATTCAGTGGTGAGATTCAATTTTTTTTTGTCAGCCGGTTTCATCACAAAAATCATATTTTTTTTCACCCGGTTCTGTTACAAAATGTCATTGAGGGTATTCAGTAATTCTAACCGGTTCGCTGATCTCATAAAATCCCATGAGACAGTTCTATAGAACCGGCGCGAACCGGCTGAAACCCACCACTGCTCTTATTTAATACTGTTTTGACCATTGAGGTGTATATAATCTCAATGGTTCTGACGGGTGTTAGCATTGTGGTAAGTTACCACATTCGAATTTGCATTATAAGACTTCGACCACTTTTTACACGTGCGAGAGAAAATATATCTCTTGCTCTTTTCTCCGGCCTCTGGCATGGATGTCGGCCGCTTTTAATCGGTGACAGCACATTTGAACCTACGTACATTTGAACCCGTACATCTGAACCCGTAATTTGAACCCAGGACAATTGCACCTGTAAACTTTTGCACCTATGGACATTTGCACCTACGGACATTTGAACCCATACATTTCCACCCATGGATTTTAGCACCCGCATATAGATTGAACCCGCGGACATTTGAACCCGTGTACGTTTGCACCCGCGTACATTTGAACCCATGTACATTTGCACCCGCGGACATTTGAACCCGTGTACGTTTGCACCCGCGTACATTTGAACCCATGTACATTTGCACCCGCGGACATTTGAACCCATGTACATTTGAAACCCACGAACATTTGCACCCGCGGACATTTGAACCCATGTACAATTGCACCCACGGACATTTGAACCCACGTACATTTGAACCCGCGTACATTTGAACCTACATACATTTACACCACGTACTTTTACACCCGCGTACAATTGTACCCACAGACATTTGCACCCATGAACATCTACACCCATGGGCATTTGCATTTAGGATATTAGCGTCTTTACATATACACCCTTATCCTTCCATGCTATATACCAGGGCTACTCAACTATATTATACTCCGTCTGTCATTGTCATCGCAATTGTCGATATCATAAGACTCAATGGACAAAATGTTCCGCTGTAGAATGCGAGCCAAAATTGGGGAGTATGATTTGTGCTTTGAACGGTCGACGACTCTTGAAGAGCGCGATCAAGAATTTTAATTGATGTGTTAGTTCGATCCCGCGCAATGTTTTTCCTCGCATCAATGCCCTTTTTCCCTCGCAGATAGTTCGATCCCGCGAAAAGTTTTTCCTCGCATCAATGACCTTTTTCTCTCGCAGACAATTCCAAACTGTTTCTTCAGGACGTTGCAGCTGCGAAGATGACAAGTCCCTTTGCGAAAATAAGTTGGAAACATGGCGCCTACATTTTCCAAGACCACAAGAGGAAACGACTTACTGATTTACAAAGGCCACGTATATTGTAAGCGAAATGATTGGGTTTCAGATGCTACTCATTGGCGCTGTCGTCAGTTTAGGAAATTTCGATGTAAATCGACTGTTGTTACGATCGGTGAAAATGTAATAAAAGAACTAGGATATCACAGTCATTCTGGCGACAGCATTAAGACTGAAGTTGGGATCATCCGTGCAACATTAAAAGAAGCAGCATCAACACCATCAAATACATCGACAAGATATATTTTAGGTGAAGTATTGAATAATAGATCAACAGATGTACTAATGCGCTTGCCAGGCAAGTCGACTCTGGAGGCCGATATATGCAGAGTAAGGCGACAGAAAAATTGTTCACGTACGAATCCTACAAGTGCAAGCTTTGATATTCCGAGCCAATATTTAGATATCATTTTGCATGACACTGGCCCGGAGGATCGTCATCGGATAATGGCCATTGGAGATCGATCACTACTTGCACATCTAGATAGTGACACATATCTTGACGACGGTACATTTGATGTGGTGCCCGATATTTTCTTCCAGTTGTATACAATTCACTGTAAAGTGGGAGCATCCTATCCACCATGCGTATATTTCCTATTACGAGACAAGCGACAAGAAACGTACGTTCAGATGTTGGAAGTGTTGAAAATCATTTTCCCAAATGCTAACCCCACCAAAATCATTGTTGATTTTGAAATAGAAGCTATCAATGCATTCCATGCACAATTTCCTTTGGCCGATATTAAAGGATGTTATTTTCACCTGTCACAAGCTATAATTCGAAATGTTGGTTCTATCGGATTAAAAGAGAAGTTTGATTGTTTACCCTCTTTCAATCTGAAAATTAGAAGTTTGGCAGCTCTGGCTTTTGTTCCCATTAACGAGGTTGCCGAAGTCTTCACCTTGCTTTGCGACACCTTCGACGATGCGCCCGAATGCAATCAACTTTTGCAATATTTTGAATCTACCTACATTCGTGGACCTCAAGTGGGTTCACGTCCAAGAGAAGCAAGATTTCCCCCTCGATTGTGGAACTATGCCAAAGAGATTGAAATCATGCCTTCGGCCCCAAGAACAACAAACGCTGTAGAAGGATTTCACAACGCCTTACAAGGAATGTTCCGATGCAAACATCCGAGTATATGGGGTTTGCTGAATGGCCTACGAAAAGACATTGCGGTCCACAAACTGACTGCGGCAAATGCTCATGTAGGAGTTACGGCCCACCACCCATCAAAGTATGTACAACTTGCTGTTAGGTTGTCAGTTAAAGTTTTTTCATATGGAACTGAAACCGACAAGCCTTAGGTATCTCCACTCAATAGCTCAAATGCAGTCTATTTGATTTTGACTTTGATCGTGATATCGTAAAATTTCGTTTATCGTCATTATTTTGATTTGTTGTTTAACTGTTGTATCATAATTGATAAATTCCTATTTGTAAAACGTCAATAGCTACTCTATCTCAAAATTGATCGCCCATTCGACACAAATTTGTGAGTGATAACTTTATTGATATATTAAAATAAATGTAATCCGTAACCTATGACGTCGTTTGTAAATTGCAATATCATATTTAACAGACCTGACCTGATATGCTGAATATGTTCGATTTACTCTAAATAGTGTAAACAGCAAAAATTATTTTTGGCCACGATAATGATTTTAAAACTTCTTCACTTTCGAATATTCAACATATTCACATGACTTACGATTTTTATGTATAGTAATCAGTAATCAGTAATTTATTTTTTCACCATTCTAAAGCACACAATGTGAATACACAATACAAGAAATAGGAAATATGGTACTTTAGGGTGAAGGGAGGCGCGAGACACCAAAACTGGTGATCGAGCAGCGACACCCATGACAAGTCTAACAGTAATAGATAAGAAACAGTAATATATAAATCAAACAAACGATAAATATTAGAACAGGTTTACGTTAAAGTAAGTCGAGGCGACGTGCATACCCAAAAGACACCCGATCCAAGGTGAAACGGATAACGACTCCGAGCACCGTCTTGTGAGTAACCATGGCAACGTCAGCGAAATCTTATACTGCGGAATACAGACACTGCCTGAGTTGAGCTTGAATTCATGTTTATCCCGCGAGGGGAAGCCGATAACTTGGCATATTTATATTATTATAAAATAGTTTTGTTTGTCGCAGTTAGGGATACGAGAGTGTGTAAACAAGTGGAAGTATAGTGGTAAGGTGCTTTGGTGCCGGAGACGTCGTGTGAAGAGGGAAGAGCCTAAGGACCCAACCTGACGTTAACAGGTAAAAAATAATAAAATTTAATTTGCGATTGAAAATAATCGACAAAATAAATAAATGTGGAAGTAAATAGTATTGCTAGTTAGACAAAATATGTACATAAAGAAACTAGTATATTAGAAAATTTTAGTCCATCATTGAAAACATGAATGCAGTAAACACTTTACGGTATCGGTACCGGTACCCAAGCAAACAGCACATGGAAAAGACATTAATTTAGTAAGTTGCAATATCATTAAAATTTTGAAATTGGTGAGTATACTGGCACTTGACAAAGACATAAAGGATAGCTAAGTATTTGTACACAATCTGAGACCAAAATTATGGATCATGGGTGAAGTGACCCACCGGTATAGACTACCGGTATGGTTTGGATCCAAGATAACCCGTCTGAGCCTGATGTTGGCAAGATGAATAGTTTGGTTATTGTATGAGTGGCACATGGCTATGCACTGACACGGTGGGGGAAATAACAAGTTCAAGATTTACAGAGTCTCTATCTATTTCAGTTACTGTGGACTGTGGGTGAAGTCAAGTGTTGAGCTGACAATGACAAGGGGTGGAGGGTGTCAGCACATCAAACAGATGTGGTGACCCGAGACAGGTAAGATGAAAGCATGACCTTCTTATATTTTATTTTAAAAGAGACATATGTGCTTTCACGTAAACTTTGTGGAATACTATTCCATATTATGACACCTTTGTATTTCAGGGAATTTTGAGATTTGCTCAGTGAAAAGCGAGGTACAAAAAAATTGGACTTGGTTGAAGAGCGAGTGTTGTGTTCATGCACAGAGGTAAGCGAAACAAAATAATTGTCGAAAGCTGTGGGCAAGTGGTTGTTTTGAAATTGGTGCATAACTTTGGAGATCTCTAGAGTGTGAATGTCAGATAGTTTTAACACCCTTGTTTTATGGTATAGGGTGTTTAGGTTTGTACGAATAGATGCTCTAGAGAGGGTTCTAACAGCTTTATTCTGTAAGATCTCTAATTTATGAATGTTAGTTTGCGCTGCTGAGCCCCAAGCGGTTATGGCATATTGTATGTGGGATTGAAAGAGAGCAAAGTAGACAGTTCGCAGGGTGGCATCCTGGACATAATGTCTGAGTTTTCCCAATATCCCAACCGATCTCGACAATTTCTTATGTAATTCGATAGTATGGGTGTTCCATTTTAAATTATTATCTATATGGAGCCCGAGATATTTATAGGATTGGACGACTTCCAAGGCAACCCCCCTGATTTTGATTAGAATGTTGGCATGTGTTAGCGTTTTTCGGCTGAAAACCATGACTTTAGATTTTTCGACATTTACAGTAAGTTTGTTGCATAACATCCACTCATATATTTTATTTATTTCTGAGTTTACAGTGTGTTGGAGTGTGGTCAAGTCTTTTCCACTAGCAAGCAGGCAGGCATCATCGGCGAAGAGCTTGGTTAGAAGATTAGAGCAGTATAGTTTTGTTCTGACATTCTAATGAAACAATACTTCAATAAAACTGGCATTTGGCTATGAACATGTTGTTACAAAAATGGCATAGTTTCATTATCTTAATTTCATATTTTCTTAGAAACGAAGAATCTGTGCGTTTATTTCTTTATATACAGACAATAGTATTCAATTTCTAGATTGATTTTAGGAAAAATGGCAAAACCTGATTTGAGACAACACTCATTTTCAACAGTAAAGCGTGGTCGTGTATGCATACATATAACAATTTTGTAAACATGCTAGCAAGAAAACATGAAGTGGCCACAGAGCTCCCAAATCTCATGCTGGGCGGGATATCATAGTAGGCGTTTTCGGTGCAATAATTTCAGAACAAATTTATAGGAGTTGACCACTAAAAATATTACTGTAAAGCTAGTTTTAGTAAGACCCTCATTTAAGACTTCATTGGTCTGTGAGATATTTGTTCCGTATTAGCCCTGGTTTCAGGTATTCCAAAGAAATACCGCTTTCTAGGTCATCGTCTGTTTTGGAGATCGCGGCTAACGAATGAGATAAGGATTTACAAATGTCAATGTAAAAAAAAACAGCAAAAGAAAAAAGACCTTGGCAAAACAATGTTGTTTATATCGTTAAGAGACGTTTATCCCTCGGACTACAATGACACTCAAAAATGCTTGCTTCGTAGAAGCGGGTAAATGCATATACACCAAAACTAACTACAAGGGAAACAGTGTTGAAATTTAGAATATTGAGCTTGCGCCTGTAACATGAAAATTATTTGCGACTGGAAATTGCCGTTGGGGCAAACATTTTTTGTGAAAATGTACGTGGGTTCAAATGTACGCGGGTTCAAATGTACGCGAGTTCAAATATAATATACGTTGGTTCAAATATACGCGGGTTCAAATGTCCGTGGGTTCAAATGTACGCGGGTTCAAATATACGTGGGTTCAAATGTCTGTGGGTGGAAATATACATGGGTTCAAATGTCCGCGGGTGCAAATGTTCGTGGGTTCAAATGTCCGCGGGTGCAAATGTTCGTGGGTTCAAATGTACATGGGTTCAAATGTCTGCAGGTGCAAATGTACATGGGTTTAAATGTACGCGGGTGCAAACGTACACGGGTTCAAATGTCCGCGGGTGCAAATGTACATGGGTTCAAATGTACGCGGGTGCAAACGTACACGGGTTCAAATGTCCGCGGGTTCAATCTATATGCGGGTGCTAAAATCCATGGGTGGAAATGTATGGGTTCAAATGTCCGTAGGTGCAAATGTCCATAGGTGCAATAGTATACAGGTGCAATTGTTCTGGGTTCAAATTACGGGTTCAAATGTACGCGGGTTCAAAGATAATGGAACCCTTTTAATCATATCTTTTACACAGAATTTAATGATTAAGCCGAGCAGAGCAACAAACGTACAAACTTTGTTGACTGATAAGGCATCAATAAAATCGGGAATGTGTCCGAACCGTCACCGATTTACTGCGTCTTTCCATATCACCCAATAAATATATCATTGTGGGTCTATGAGTAGCTCGGATCATAATGACTTTGAAATTCGTTGCTAAAGTCTATTGCATCTTTGATGAATCAAAGTTCAAACTAGAATTTGTTGAATTAACCTACAATAAACTTTCTTTTAATTTCACTGAGACTGAGAAGGATTATTATGATATATATAAAAACTAATAAATTTTTGACATATCTGAGTTCGTTTTAGAAACTCATTTGAGGTGACCCATATTTCCGTGCGAAGAAAAACAATGAGAAAATAATGAAATATTTGCACGCTTGTTCATAGTTTTTCAACGGATGTTCTGTCATATACTTTTCCAGAATGAAATTCCTTCGCATGTCATTAACCCGCAATTATTATAGAACAGGGGTGGCCAACACGTCGATCGCGAAGCATCATAAGCATATCACTATACGGGTCTCTATTTTTTCATGGCTGTTTCCTTTGGTGGTTTGATGTGCAGCTGGGTGAGGGAATGGCAGGTAAAATATTCCTGCCATAACCACGGCAGGTGGGCTGTAAAGACAGGGCTGTCCCTTATGGTGACAAATATTGGGTAAGTTGGAACGTTTTTCTTATGGATACAGTTTTGATGGATTTGGGGTTAGGGTTTAAGTAGATATAATTCCACATGATCAATTAAATTCTGGTACATTAATTTGTAAATATACCGTTAATATTAATTACTGAATACTGAAAAGCGCTATGAAACCATGGCAAGAGCTGCCGCGGTTCGTTCGTGGCAGGAGCTGCCATGAAGTGGTAAGAACTGCGCCTCCGTTATTGCCCGCAAGAAATCCTGAGTGGCGTTTCCTGTTTTTTGTCAGCCCATATCTCCACTTCTGATGACCGAATATTAGTAAGTTTATAAATGAGCATTAGTTTATTTCGACATCATATCAATAAAATGATTGATAAAAACAAATAAATAAAAACTGATTATGAAATCAGGAGAGCAAACAAAACCTTAGATAATACGGTTTAAAACGTACAGAATGTATATAAGATGGAAGGTTTTGCTAAGGAGAAGTGGTTCGTGTTCACTCACCTTAAATAATTGAATTATTTCACACACGCTCACACGCACCCGGTATGGTAGTCGTTGCACGCACCCATACATACACACACTCACACAACCATAGCGAAGTTATAAAGTAAAAAGAATCCGATAAATTACATAATGGTCGTAAATATTAAAAAATAAAAATTACTTGCCACACCATATTAAGAATTTTATAATGGTAGCCACTGCCGATTTGATCGATTTTATAAATGGGAGTGAACCAAGGTTCCCTCTAAGCTGCGCAACCGCGCAATTGCGCAGTACCACCAGAACATTTGCGCAGTAAAATCTCATTCTCGCGCAGTTGCAACATTTCGTTTTCAAATCGTGGCTTATATTTCATATGTCATTTTTATTAACGCTCAACTAGAATGCTCGTTTTATGTTTCGCGCGTATTCTGGTAAACACTAGTCATTGTGATGTCACACACCTGTCTGTCACGAATACCTTGATTTTTGTATGCCAGCGTGGGTCGGTTTTTAAAATTTTCATCGCCCGCTCTGAATTTCGTGTTGTCGACCCGGCTAAATCTTGTTATTGTTCGTAGTGTAATCAAACAGATGAAGATATGGGAAAATTGAGAATTTTAATAGGTATCAAATGTTGCAAAGCTGGTGCCCATTGTTTGTTACAGGAAATTAGTTGGTTGCTCGTAGCCGTATGGTTAGGCTAAACCGTAAATATATGGCTAAACTAGTTGGAATTTGAAGAAGGGCTGAGTTTAAGCGAGTGCTAGCACTGTTGGCTCCTAAATCTCTAGATTGGTACACACGTGGCCATGAGCTTATACTGAATGATACCGATGTTATATAGCGATGTTTCGCCAGAAATTACTAAAAAAAAGTTTTAAGCGTTTTCATATTCAGCATATTAACCAAAACCAATAATATACTAGTTTTCTTTATCTGACGTTTGTGTGTGAAATGTCTATTCAGGGATGTAAAGCTAAGAAAATTCATTTTAAAGTGGAATGGCTAAATACAACAGTGAAGTGTTCGACACTAATTTGCAATCTTGATACCGGTATGCATAAGCTAAAACAACTGCTAAACTTTGCAAATTTATTGCTATTCCACGTCAAGGAATGTGATAATCCACAAAGTTTGTCGGGAAGTGGCACCTGTTAGTGCTTTGTAAAAAGAAAATCATGGGAGGAAATAAGAAGTTGATTATTTTGGACGCCATTTGAATAATAAAAAGCACATTGACGCACTAGATGCATTAACGATTAAGCGAAACGTGGAAGCAAGAGGAGGTTGTTCGAACTTTTTCACCACAATACCGACCGCTGAAGAAAGTGAAGTTTTGAAAACCCCATCAAGTGAAATGAAGCCTCACATAGATAGTGTTCCACCACGTTTTAAGCTGAATTCATCAATATTGTCCCGCAAATTAATAAATAGTCGCATGTCAACATACACGAAATTGCCACATTCATGGTGAAGCAAAAATTATGGCTTCGAATTTTTGATAAGCATAGACTTTGTCGCCAGGGAAAAAAATCATCCAAAGCATAAGACAAGCAAAATTTTATACTCTGATTTTGATGAAAGCAATGATATTTCAACAACAAAAATTTCGAGATTGAACATCAAGTATTGTAATAAACACAACAAACACGGACAAAATGTATAAACCTTGGAAAGGCACGAAAACGAAAAAAAAGCTATTTGAGTTAAACGTGTGCTTTGCTCGCATTTCGATGATATATAATAAGCTACTATTACTACATTTCACAAAGTTTGCAAATAATTTAGGATTCTGCTCAGCCTCAAAATAGTCTTGCTCAGTAAAACAATATTTGCGCAGTGTGAACAGTAAAGCAGTGTTAACTCTAAGAAAATTATGAGTGCGAAAGTGCTTCGCAGTCGAAAAAAAAAGTGCGAAAGTGCTTTTTCTGATTTTAACTAGTTAGGTGCCCTAGCTTTCGTTTAAACTCATTTCAAACAGCATAGATACTCGAAAAAGCCGCTCCTCCCGTTAATATTGTGAATTGAAGTCTTTCCGTTAACGGAGTTTCGTTTAAACCCTTGTTAAAAACAAGGGAATTCATCAAAGGACACCTGATAAGCACACTTGTCGGGAATAAAAGTTTCGTGCAATCAACCACCAGCGTCAGTAACGAAGCGCACTCCCGCCTGAACAGACAAGTCTTGCAAACTTGTTTCTTCCATCTAACAGACACCGATTGATACATGCAGATATTAGTTACTACCGGCCATAGCTAGGGAGGGGGATCATTTGTACAAAACCCAGGCAAAATGACATCCCCATGACCCATCACCAATATCGCTTTAGTATAACACGCTTCCTCGTCCGAAAGAATATGCTTGAAAGTAGTCCGCCCTCTTCCCTTTTAAGAGATTGGTTAACGTCATGTTTCTCCGGCCAGTTTTTCTTTGGGAAATAACGCAAGATCACCATGAAAGTACCGCTGTTTTTATAGATAGAGTGACCTACTTTCTATTGAAGATTTTTTTTCCGAAATATTATGCAAGATCACTTTGAAATCCCTTTCATGAGCTAGCTTGGCCTAATTTATATTATACTGTCTCATGGATTACGCTAAGACGTGTAATTTTCAAATATCGACTTGCATTGGTTTGCGTGCCAGTTAGTTCAAATCGGGTAGAAAACATCATATACTCGTATTTGCAAATTTTTTAGAAATGCCATGTACTTCCAGCATTTATAAATAACGCTCTCTCTAATGCTGCAGACCTAGTATGAAATATTCGCATCTCAACGACACTTTCAATTACACTAATAGTAATGATGACACCAAAGAGTTTTCCTTTGCGAAGGTACAGGAAATACAACAGGGTGATTCTTAAAAAAAACATGAATGTAAAAAATAAACGAATGACATGATAGTGGTTCCCAAATAATTTTGAGTGTGACGCGAAATACCAATCCATTTGATAAATCTTTTTTAGTCGACCACGTGAACGCCGAAATCCTGGAAATTAAAGTTGAAAGAGAAGTACGCATTCTCACATAAATAATCGCGATATATAATCGTTCATGTGCACAAATCTCACATGTAGCATCGGTTAGTTGTGCATGAAATGTAAAACTCTTATGTGTGTGCGTTTCAATTTCAATAAAATCAAATTCGTTTTTCCATGCACCATTACTTGTAATTTTAATATTAATTGCGTTCCGAGTTTGTAAAGTTTAGAAACCTCTTGTATATACCATTACCACTATTTTGATTGGCTCAAGAAAGATAACACGTAACCGCTTTTCGGCAACATGGTATTCGTTTTATATCTGCTTTGAACAGAGAAAAAAACATGTGCCCTCTCAGTCATCTGATCACAATCAAAAATCCGTATTCATTTTTTTCGCGATTTCGGCAATCGTTATTATTAAGGGTTTTCGTCGACTGAAAAATAAACATCGTTCTGTTAATAATATATTTCAGGCCATGTTCTTTATATCCTGCCATAATTAGCAAATCTTTATTAAGCAACCCATGATTATAAAATAGCTTTGCTTATCATTTGCTGCTGAATCTTGTGCTATCGCTTGTCAATTATAGCAGAGACGTAAGGAACATATTTAAAATTTTTCATTTTATACAGAAATTAGCGACGTTATCAGCGCCAACTAACAGAAAATAACTTATCATAAAACACAATTAAAATTCAGTCGGTAATAAATGGCGCTAAGGTGATGCCATACAGAACAAAAAGATTTGGTCGCGAGAGTTACCTTAGATGACTGTATAACGATGTTGTTTTATAAGCGGAAGGTAGAATAATCAAATTTAATAAAAAACAAACGGGGGTTACGACACCCGTAACACATCAAGTTCATTAGACATCTCTACAGACTTCTAAGTTGGTTACTCGATTACACTATACTATCAATATTACACTTATTACACCTGTTTGAGTATTCCGGACAATTTCGAATTTGAAATAAACGAAAACTCAACATATCATAATTAATACACAAAAGTAAAATAAACATTCATCGAAAAAGTTATTATTTAAGAACAACAACATAATCGTATAATTCCGCCCAAACCCCTATGTTCGCAAGTGAGATGATAAATAAATACTTTCCGTGTATTCGATAAATCAACTTCTGCAAACAGTCTTGGTGCAAAATATTTCCATCCAGTGATATGCTTACAAATATTCTCTGCGTTAATATCATAACCTCGCCTATAGGACTGGGCAAAATATTCGTATCGTTTCAATTCCATACTTTGCGCCAAAAAAGGTACCAACAAAGCTTTCTAATTTTAGAAGAGTCAAAATAAATAGACTATTCGAAATAAATATCCCAGATTTCAAACTCCGTATATTGGCAGCATGAATTAGCCGTTTCATGTAGGAGCTGCACATACAATTGATTGTCGAAAATTAAAAGTTAAATTGACGTTCCGAGAGCCCACACATGGTATAACATGTACAGGCTATAACCAGAAAAAATGACAAGTCATAATCCTTTTAATGTGCTTTCAATTAGCTCGTTAGTGATCCCTCCCATCCTTGGCCAAGTAATGTTTCGAAAATGTGAACCTTCCACTCAGCCATGCATGGCGGGTGGAGTGTTGAAATCGTGAACAAGAGTATAACGTAAAATCAATCGTGAATTTCGATGTAACAACGCACACTGTCTCCGTCATGAATTGCGCCTATTAACATCGGAAATGATTAAATTCGTTATATTCGTATTTTTGCACCAATAATTAGGGCGTGATTAGCAAAATGGTGAATTTGCAAATTCCGTAAATAAAATTGTAACATTTTAGCTATAATTATCACCGGGCAGGGGCGCAGCCAGGATTTTTTCAACGGGAGATTAGGGGGAAGGTAAAACATTACACCAAAACTGCAATTCGCGACGACGTAATGCGTTTATAACTAAAATGTAAGGTCGTTCACGGCGAAATTTCGCAGTTACGTGTAGCCCGCCTCTCTTTGCCCAACGGTCCGAAGTCCTATTTTAAAACATCGACCATTTATCCGTAGTCAGCGGGCATCCGCATCTAGAAATGAAACATTAAAAATCGCGAAAATTAAATTTGGAGAGATCTATAACTCGCTGATGTCAGTAGTGTCATCATGGTTTATATGTACAAAAACAGGCTCGCATGTAGCGACGATCAAAATCATGAAAATGTGAAACTATTACTTGAAAATTATTGTTAATGAAGTTAAATTTTTATTGCCATTCAATGATTATTTCATAATTTTGTCATAATCGAAGGATGCAGTAAATTTTTTGTCGCCGCGGTGTTGTTAAACTATATTAAAGCATGTTTTTATTCACTAGCAAATATTAATTCTCACGTAACGGCGGGCATCGTAGTTTGGTTTTTATATTTCGGATAGAATTGTGAATTCACATTGGCGAAGATTTTAAAGACAACTATTAATGAGCGCATTCACAACGAAAATTGATTTTGTTCTGATTTTTATCTTCTGTGTAGGATTTGTATCAGTTCGTAAATTACGGTCCCCAGTTTAAGCGAACAATAATATTATAACTGACCCCGGGATGCGATATTTGTGAAGCAGATAGTTGACATTTCTATGCTTTTAATTTTAGATCGTGTCCGTGTTACTTTCGTATTAAATAATAATTGAAAAACTCCGCAAATTGGTTATCTCTTGAGTACTCAGTGTTAGGTATTTACGTAACTCAGCTTTGGGTTAAAACACTGATAGTAACTAAACACGTGAATAAATCGGCAATAATTGCATTTCGACACAGTCAAAATAATATTTCTCACCAATATCTCATGAAAGTTCCATAAAATACATTATTCACTTGTCTTACTTATCGACGTTTCTAAATTTACAAAAACGATGTTGACACGCTTCATACAAAATCGTTTCAAATTTATTGTTTCTACATGTTAGCGATAGCCGTATGGTTAATTCTTACCCGTAACTCGTTGTGAAGTAATGTTAATAAATTGTGTTTTGCTTTCCAATGCGCGGTTAACCGCGGTTAAATTCGTTTCATGGTGAGGAAGGAAAATACGCTTTCCGGAATTGCAATCAACAATTACACATTTTTTATTTATCATTATCAGCGCCGAATAAAAAAGATAACATATCGTGAAGACGAAAAAAGTCGTTGAAACTTGAGTTGAATTAGTTGCAATTAGCGCCTGATTAGGCACCAGAGCACTCGAGCCCAATATTTTTAGCATTAGTCGCATATGTAAAATATCCTTAAAGAAGTGCTGTTTATTAAAGTCATCTCGTCTTATGGCCACGCAGAAATGCCTTCATTGCCGAATTATTTAATCACAATTTTAAATCAACATTCAGGATTGGCACAATCTCAGATTTGCAAGGTTTATCTGTAAATTAATACAGACACCATAAAAAAATTATAAAAGTTAATTATCGTCTTAAATATCTGCATTCCGGCATCGATATTAATAATACCATTCGCTTAAAATTGGGACAGTAAATTTACAAACGTTGATATGTAATATCAAGTCAACGCAAATGTTTATTTTGGTTTTGAAATTTGTCGTTAATGCCCTTAACAGCTGTTGCCGATGTGAACGCACGCGTAAGCCTGGATTGCCAAACCCAGGATATAGTCGTCAAAACGATTGGGTGACAAAAACAATTAGCTATTATAACGAAATTAACCAGTAGAAAAGGCTTCCTTGCTAATTTTTCGACCGACGTTCTAGACTCCTGCTGTGCATAAAAAATATTCCTTATTCGTTAAAAATATTCAATTCGAAAAAATATTCGATTTTGCCCACCCCTACTCGCATATTAATGAGGGAATAGTTTAGATTGATTTTTGACCCTGGTCTGAGTTTGATTTATCGTGAATGACTAGACTAGCTAATACTGAATATCGCAAAATTCCGCGAAACGCCATTTGCTTTTAACATTCGTGGTTACAATAAAATGGCTGTTAAATGTTAATACGACGACGTTTGTATTTTGTCAATTTGGCGATTTTGCAAATCTGTGAGATGCTGCTAAAAGTTTCTTCTAATTTAACAAACAATGGCCCAAGTTTACATTCCATTACTAAACAATGTCGTGTCGAGTATCAGAAATTTCTGAATGGCTCCAGTGAATTCACTAAGAAGAGAACACAGACCTGTCAAACCAGTACTAGAGAATCGTGTACTTTGGTCACAATTCATCGATGTCATTGACAGTCACATGACCACTCTCGTTTAGAGAAACGCACTGCCTTGCATTCGGACATCTGGTTTCAAAGACGCCGCCGAGCGTTTTCGCGGTGGAAGCGGAATCAGTGTGCTTGTATAATAATCATATTATAAACAAGAATTTTGCCATTAATGCAAAAGCTTTATCTTCCATGTCTTCACCACATAGGTTAGAATTCTGGTAAATATCGTTATGATATGCAGAATTGAGTTACAAAAGTACTAGTATGTTACTTATTTGTCAACTTAATACGCACACAAAAATATTTGTCAACTTTGAATTTTTATTCCATTCAAAATCGAAAAAAAGTGCTATTTCTCTTCAAAATCGGAAAAAAGTGCTATTTCGCAGTCCCTAAAAAAAGTTGCGAAAGTGCTTCGCAATTTTCGCAAAAAAGTGCGCTAATAGTGAACACTGCAGTAAAGATTAACTTTTATTAAAAAGATGTTGCCAAGCTGATTATACTTGGAGTCAAATGCAAAAAATAGGTGAGCCTCTCTTTTTATTCGGTAGGCGGCTTGGCGTTCTGGGTTCGTGAAATGTGGCAGGCTATTTGCCAGTTGCTCAAGTAAACTTATTTTCAGCCCATCATTAGATTCCGAATCATTATTGGACACGAAGTGGACATAACGATCGTTTCAAAATTTTGTTGTCATTGTTATTTGTCTCCGTCTCCATTTTTAAAAAAATCGCTTTTCTCTTTGAATACTGGACTAATTGCTTTGAAATTTTCAGTGGTTAAAGATAAAATTTTTCTCCAGAAGGCTAATACTTTTTTTTTCGCTATGACGTCATCAAAATTATTGCCATTGGGTGGCGCTATTTGAGCATAGCTGTCTTGTATTTATATGTCCTTTGTTTTCAGCGTTTGTCTTCCCATTCGATTGTATTTAAATCCATGGTGTGGCAGATGTTTATTAGATTTTGCCAGTGACTGTCTATTCGGATTGCGTGATGGTTCCGATCAGTGGCGTAGCATCCACCCCCGCGGTCGCGGGAGGGCCCACAGCGCAAAGGGGCCCAAGCGGTTAGAATTTAGAAATTTAAGCCGCAAAACCAAAAGCTGCATTGCAAAACCAGTAATGCACATTCTATAACGTTGATGTTAGTTCTGGTTAAACCGTTTTGTTACGTAACTATGCCAGGTAATCGTCGATTTTCGGCGTGTTGTGGTTTGATCGCACCGGCAAAATTACGAAGGCTGTCAGAATGATGTCGAAAGCAAAACCTGCAGAAAAATGGCAGAAGAGGAAGCACGTATGAAAAAACCAAGATAAACGTCAAATTTTAGGTTACCATTACCTTTTAATAGAGACATGTATGTCCGAGAGTTTTTAAAGTCATTTCCACGAAATATTTTTGCGGGGTGGGGGGCACGAGAGTCTTGCTACGCCACTGGTTCCGATTAATTCTTAATTCTTTGAATGATATTCGATTTGTCGTACCTTTTCCAGAATTTCAACCGCGCCGCTCCGCAATTTGTTTTCTCAAGGGACCTCTTTGTTCTCACATACAATTAAAATTTATGACTTCTCCAAATTCAGAGAATGACCCGATGCGCGCTGGAAGATCATTAACATTTCAAAAACTAGGACAATTGTGCGGACTCGGTGATAAGACTAGTGTAATTGACAAATCGTTCCCTTCCCCGAAATCTGACTCACTTTTCAAAATAGCTTTATCCGTGCTTCCGCTAACAGGGCCATCAGTGGCCTAACAAGTAGCAAATTTTTGAGCTACCTATTATGGTATTGATTACCATTTGCAATTGCAGCCTACATTTAAATGGCCTGGCAAATGATGTAAATAAGTGTCTTTCGAAGATTTCAAACATTTCTGTCATCATTTACACTCACTGAAGCTATACGTTTGTTTCATATTGAAATATAGCCATAATAATATATATGTCACGAATGCCGCCAACCATATTAGCTTGTTTAGTCGACGTACGCTTCAATCATCTCATTGGCATACTCGAGCAGTATAAAACCCGAGAGTTTGCATAACCACAAGTAAACCGGGTTCAGTGAGACGATCGGCGGTTAGTTTGGGTGAAGGTTAGTATTGGGCGGTTGGTCAAGGTTAGGTAAGTTGAGTGAGCTAGGGTAGTTGGTAGAGGATGAAAACGCATGGGCAAGATGGGGCAGTGGAACGAGGCTAGGAAGTTTGAGGGAGATAGGGCAGTGGGTCAAGGAGAGGGAAGATAGGTAGTGCATGGAGGATAGGAAGGTTGAGGAGATGGGGCAGTGGGTCGGAAAGGAGAAAAGAATAGGGCAGTGGGTCGAGTACAGAAAGGTTGCAGTTCTTGCGGTCGCTCAGACACTTCTGTCAATCATACAGATATTCAAGTAAGGTTGTAAACATTGCCTCGTTTTCGTAGGTTCCCCGGGAATCTTAACTTTAGTTGCAGTTGTCATAAATAAGGTTCGCAGACTAGGCTAAAATTAGCTATTATTATTTTTGGACAATTCTAATACAAATTTTGTTTTCAAACATGTAAACCAGTTTAGAAGAACTAACACTCCAAGATACTCTCAAAAATAGGCGTAACTTTTTTCCAAAAGTAAAGTATAAAGAGTAATTTTCTGGGTCTATACCTTATCAATATAATATTTTCCATGCTTATTCCGAAAAGGGTTTTCAAGTTCCGGCGTGTGCCGACAGATTGAACGCTTTAAAAACACCATTTTATTTAAAATTAATGAAACAGCTGGTATTAAAAAGTAATGGCAACTGATTTTAACGTCGTCTATCCTAGCAATTTATTTTATTTATACCTATATTTTGGGAATATAATCAAAACCTAAAACTACATAATCGAGGCAAGGTTTACTTACAATCGCGCTTGAAAATTTGTCTGAGTAAAAAAAGTGCCTGGTCTGCTGGATAAATTTCAATTGTTACGTGAAGACGAACTTTATGAAAATGCCATTTTAGAAAAAAACACAACTCGTGGAAAGCGTATGCGAGCGTGCTGTAAATATAATACATATTCACAAATTAGTTGCTTTCTGGTTGTTACGATTTTTCCAGCGAATAGGCGATATCCATCCTAGCCGCGCGCTGTAGCATATCTCCAGTTTTTATATTGCTTCGATTGATATTAAATTGTTCAGTCTGGTTGTCATTTTATTAAAGTATATAGACTAGGTACCACAAAAAAATCTATATATATGGTAGGATGCTCAGCACCGAATTATACCGTAAAATATGAGAAGGTAAAAGAATGTTCAGGTTTCCCACAGATCCCACAATCCTTTTGTTTCTATACTCACTGTTCACATTGTTCTACTTTCATTTAGGTTGTCCTTCGCTCGGCAAACCGTCGTATCGGCTTTCCTCTCCCCTCGGGAAAATATATAAATCCTGCCCTCATATTTTGACCCAATCATGTCCATTGCTTCAACATTGTTGTGGTGAGCTTGGGAGAAAAATTATTTGCTTTGTGTAAAGAAGATGCGGTGATATTATGCATAAAACTTTGAGTTATTATTCAACAAATGCACAGGATTATAGTTGGTGGTGGGTCGCCTAAAACACTCAAATCGTGTTGCACACAAAACAGATACTACCGAGGGCGACAAAAGGTATAGGATGTGATGTCACGATTTCTGAAACTATTATTTTAGAGCCGTCGTAACTAGTTTTTACTAATATTTGGGTCACAACTAATATCTGACATCGTTGGAGAATATCTATTTTTGACGTCGTATCGTGGCAACATATTTTTATTATCGTGATCCTGATTTCTAACATAAATTACACACAGGTGCAATCCTGGCGAAACGGCGACTAAAATTTATAATATCGTGTAACAGGACCTAAACAAAGCAGATATATATCGATCCTTCATTAACTCCTGTTGATCCACAAAAACCTGCTACTCATTTAGACTTCGGACAACATGCAACTGTTGATTTATTTTGATAATTCAATCGCGATAAATATATATACACATTACAATTTTAAAATACTGAAAACAAAAGATTCCTAAAATAGGATTCTTACAGAACTGCATGGATAAAACCAAGTGTAAATATGAGGATAAATCAGAATAACATATAAATTCTCTTTTCACGAAATAGTGAGTATATTTATGAGATTTCGTCTAAAATCTTAAAGGTTACTTACTAATGTTAACGTGAATAAATCACGAATAGATGAAATTTTAGAAAATATTCCCGAACAAGTTTTCCTTTTTAAATTTAGCATGTGGATTGGCGGAATCGCTGACGTCGTTCACCTTTTAAGTTTTGAATGTTTTGGCAATGGCGATAAAATGTAAAAAAAACTACGAGGGATGGCGATGTGTTTAGAATGGTGAATGAATTTTTGAACTGAAAGAAAAAAGTACCCTTGATTTGCATAATTGGTATGCTCCGGTCATGCCATGAAACAGATTTGGACTTGCCGCTTTAGTCAGAAATCTCGTCATGTAACTGTTACTCATTGCATGCTACATGAGCTTTTTCAGCAGCGGAAATTTTGCCAGTCTAGGAAAGTTTGTCAAAATCCGAGTTATAAATCATTTTCAAAGTTGTCCGTCACGAACTAAGATTAGATCATGAGGTGCTTTTGTATCGTTCAACAATGCTATAATTTTATTACATTGTAGTCCAACACTACTGCTCAAAAATATCAGCGTAGGTCAGCTTCAAAAAGTTAATCCAAACTGACTATGCTGGGTATCTAACAGTGATAACCAGAGTTCCTATATATATATATCTATAAAGTCTATTTTCATTTGTGGTCTCCTGTAATTGTCAAATTTGAGAATCGCACAAAGATTGATAACGTGATGAAACATCTTCTTATATTAATATGAACTCTTCGAAACGCGTGGTTTGAGATTGGGATCATTTCCGGGCATTGACGCTACTACATTTCATGAATTGATGGACTGAAACTGAGTCACATGACGAAAATGAAACCGAACGTTCATTTACTACAGCCTGTAAGCGGTACGTTGGTAGGGGATAACTTATTGCTATTTTGAGCGGTTTGTGGGATTATAGACAGCTGGTAGTTCGACAGCAGATACCGTAAAGTGATAAAAATAGCAGTTGTTTAAAAAGTTATTCAAAGTTACTTTGGGTCAACAGGGTATTTGCCGTCTTTATTCCGCTATCCGATAATGTAATGAAGTCTGGTTATATTAAATTTCTTTTTTCGAAACAAACAAAACGATTTACAGTCGCTTGCTTTTAGTCATTTTCTTTGTATGCATTGGGAACGCGTGAGATGAACCTATTAACGCATTAATTTCGAACAGGTAATTGTGTCCATACCTACTGATCGTAGTTTCAACAAGTGAACCTTTATCCCCCGCAGTGTGCGCTTCAATGTGACCATTTCTAAATATATATTTAATGAATGGGTTATATTCGATATACAGATTACTAAATTTTAACACTTGAAATATATATAAATATTTCAATATGTTCATCTTTTAATAATAGAACCAACGCAAACCATGTCGAAACATATTTCATTGTAAATAATAACTTTTGACTGCCGTCTGTTGGTATTTGTCGCTTTCACCGAAACCGGCAAAGGCTGGTAAAACATAATATATATACGATATTATAGTGTTGCGAAATTGAGCTAGCAAAACTGATTTAGCCGAATAGGAATTGCGGAAATAAAGAAGATACGCGATGACCTGACGCAATGGCAGCCAAATGGTGGAGATGTAGCGTGACAAGTTGGTTGCCACAAGGTGGGCAAAATTAGTATTAAGCTAAATTGATAGCATTTCCGTATGCATATGCCATATTACATGAATTGAGAACTAGCAGATAATGAGTCACATGACGTAGTTCAGGTTGCGTCACATTGAAAATTGCTATATATTAGAACCGTCAACATAGCACAAAAATCATTAGTGAAGTTGGGGTCTGCGGACTCAGAACGAATTTTGTGTTCCACTGAAACGAAAATTTCCGTGAAACTGAAATTTCTCACGTTCTTTCGTGAAAATTCATTCCCACAGCAGGGTATTTCCTTGACCAGGGAAATACTATACGTATCGGTAGTACCGGGCTTGAGGATTTACGACATCGAAAAGAATTATCTCTACATTTAAATCCTTATTCTTGGATTGGCGTAATTACTGTGATTGGATATTTCTTTGATTTATTGTAAATTGAATACGTTTTTGTATTTTCTGTTCAATTTTTCTCATTTAACTGAGAAGTGTGTTACAAACAAGCGTTGCACTGAACTTTTCATATTATGCAAAATAATGTCAGAGCGCAAAAAGAAGTTTTACGATGGTGCAAAGGAATTAAAAAAGGTACATATTTACAAATATTTTGCATAGCTATATAAAAGGTCAAAACAATCGTCGAATTTGAGGTTTACATCTCATAAGCTACTTATTTCACTATCACGTAATTTCGTATGAATAAAATCAAATTATTGTGAAATTGATTGTAAAAAGAACTGGCGTTTATTCTATTAAACTATTTGGTAGTTGGACCTTCCTTTACAGCAAGGAAATCGTTATATTAATGTTTGAAAGTAGACAGAAAAACGTGTAAAGAATCATTTTCTTTTACTACAAAATGCCGTAAACAAAAATTCTTGTAATAATTCTTTTTATTCTTTATTCGTTTATGTACGGCATGTTTATTCGTTAATAATTCGCCTTGCAATAATTCGTTTTAAATAGTTCCTGCATCAGATCCGTCATATGAACCTAACGACGATGACGCAATGAGGAAACTATCGTTGAATGAAACCGAAGTCGAAAAGCAATATAATTCTGTTAATGAAGGTACGAACTTCGTATGATGCATCTTTAGATTTGTATGCTATATTTATTCAGTATGGGGTCAAAAACAAGATTTTGTACTCCCGTAGTGTGTGTACCAGGTCATGGTTAGGCCATAATTTTATTCTGATTTTCCTTATTTAAGTTCTATTACGAGTTCGGGGACTGTTTGTGTTAACCGAGTGAATATACCCCCTGTCCATAGGTTTGAGTCCCTTTACACAACTTGATGTAAAATAGGCGACCAAAAGTTACCTCCATATTGGTACACATATTACTGGAGTGCCCAAGATTTTAATTGAGAGCAAAAAAGTCAAATGCAAAATATCTTTGACTTTAACGCCCTTGGAAAATATGTAACTCCTTCTAAGGTTAAAATAAAAGCACATTATTTTCTCATGGCACCCAAAATATGACGTAATTAATGATCTATTTCAATAAACATTGTTTAGAAAGAGCGCGTCTTTTCATACAGATGTTCGAATTTCATAAAGCTATTATTCTCCTGGAAGAAATGCCTCCTAGCCTAGGCCAGCGACTGATGCTGATAGAATGTTACTTTGAAGTCGAAAGAGAAGACGAAGCGAAACATTGTATAAAAAGTTTAATAGCTTTGATGACGTCACCACCACGACCAAATGTCGATGATGTCACAGAACTTATTGATGGGTATATGATTACTTCATATAATATTCGCGCTTTAGTGTTATTGCAGTGCATCTGCCATCTCCTCCTGTTAGAAACGACTGCACATGAAGTGGTGGTAGCTGCTATTGAAAATTGTTCATATAAAACTTACTGCATATTTGAAAGTTTGATTGAACAAGGTGGTTGTATGCATGAATTAACTATGAAATGGGGACCCATGTTACTTCAAGACATTTTGAAATTACTGCGTTGTGTGAATATCGCAGATATAGACATACGGCTTGAGCATGAGGCCAGATGTCTTAACAACTTGGGTCTTTTATATCGTTGTTGTAAAGATTATGAAACATCTGCGATGTCATTCAAAGAAGGTGCCCAAGTCTTATCACAACTGAAATTTCACAAAGCGACAACATACAAGATTCTTGGAGATCTTCTGAAAAACATGGGTCTGGTGCTACATGAAACTAACAATCTTTGCGCAGCGGAAGAGGCCTATTTAAAGTCATTGGACGCATACGGAAAAGCAGAAAGAATGGAAAGGGAAGAGAGACGTATGAAAGTTAAAACTATATAAATGCTATACTTTAATTTGTCAAATTTCAGCATTGTTCATGTATGCAAAAATAGAGAATCGCCTATTCATATTTATTATGGTATTCGTACAAGTTGAGACAATAAAATTACCTCTATGCAAAATGTGTGAAAACGCGTGGTTTGGTATTGCGATCATTTCCGGTAATTGACGCTATACATTGAATCCTTATTTTACAAGTTAATATACATATATATTATGAGTAAAATAAATATTCCCCGCGTCATCAATTGACATTTCATGGCCCCCGAAGCACCCGCGTTTGGTCGACGGTGCATGAATTTTATATCGAATACATCGAAGTTTTCATCATCCTGCAATCGTTCATAACTGTTTTTGCCTGAGCCGCTTCACATTTTTCGTAAGGGATTCAATAGCCAGAATCTTTCATGCGATTTAGTAGTCTTGGTGTAGCAGTCTTCCATCGCCGCCTTTGTCAGTTTGTGGGTGTCTAATCTTTCACATTGACGGTACGTTAGGCTACCGTGGTTTTCCCGACTTCGAGTGACCACCAGCACGTGTCACAGTTTAGATTTTGACCACTGTGACTGTTAGATCAGAAGACCCAAGAATTCCAGATGGTTATTCGCTAAAAACAGAAACTCGCCACTTTGAATAGCAGGAGTAACAGACACAAACGAAAAGAAGCCAGTGGCCGAAGAAGAGAGCAAGATGTATTTTCTCTCGCATGTGCAAATGGGTGGTCGGAGTCCTTTAATTAATACATATTCAGATGTTAACACAGCCTCGAATAAGGGGTAGCATAATAGTATATAAACAAACAAGACAGCGATGCTCAAAGAGATGGACACGAAATCCGAAACAAAGTACTTTTCGTACCGCACCTAGCCGTATTAATTAATCCCCGCGTAGAGTCAAATCGGAAACAGCACCCACATTTGGCCAAATAAAACCCGTGTTACCATGAAATATAAAAATATAGAGAAATTGTGGATGAAATATAAGATTTTATAAATAAATAAAAGTAATTGCCTCCTAGCAAAAAATACAATTCTCAACCACTGAAAATTTCAAAGCAATTGGTCCATCAGTAACAACAAGAATACCAACAACATAATAGCAAAACGATCGATATGTCTACTCCGAGTCCAAAAATATATACACAACATAAAAACGGACACTAACAGAACGCAACGATCGTGGACGCAAACGCGAAACGACCACAAGGTGCCCAATTTTATTTTTTTTGGCGTCATCCAATAAAATAGAATGTTCAGACAAGATGGTAATGCGCCGTGTTTTTAAAAGGCTAATGGATGTTTCCAAAAATTTTTTTTATATTGTATACTTTACTATTGCGAAATCTATGATGAATATTCCGAGAACATTTTGGAGATTTGGCACTTACCAGCTAGTGTACGTGTTCAAAACTATCATTTTATCAGAATTTATGTGCCAGGTGCGTCTTACAGGTACAGATGGCTAATTTTGGCTTAGTCTACCGCAGAGTTGCCGGGACTAATTTTTGATTATTTAACTTTGGAATCTATTTTGCGACATATAAAAACATTTTCAGTGCTCGATGATATGAACGCCAATCATTTGGCTGTGAAATTTTTTGAATAGTCTTCAATTTATCGGTATCGGATTTGATCGATCTTCTACCGAATAAATATCTCAAAATCAATATAGTACATTGGGACTTGACAGAATCCATTGTGTCAAGTTTCTGTTTTTGACAACATTTAAATTTCACATCAATATTAGCAAATAGTGATGAAGCTTCGGCATCAGCTACGAGCAAAGCATACAATGTGTTCATAAGAAGAAAACGACGAGACCAGTCTATTCGCCACTAACTTAAATAACAAAGTTAATTTTGCCTCAATAAACATCACTGAACTGCATGAGTTGACTAGGGCAAATGTCACTTTCGAAAACTGCCAATGATAGACTACAGTAAAAGGTACTTTTGCCAGAACATATAGTCGATAAGTACAGTGCAGCTGTCTGTGTCCGTTTTCAACTGTTATCTATATTTTTTGGGACAAACCTTCGAAAAGTGTCCCTTTTCCCAACAATTGCTACTTGAGGCGATGGCCACAAAAGAAGTAAAGCAATTAAAAAAAAAACAGTAGCTACTGCGTATTTCTCCAGGTGCAGTTTCAAGTATTTTATGGCGTCTACAACTGCCGCAAAACCATGGCGGAACGAGAGGCCGTGGTTCGCCATATAATTGAGCCGTCTCATCGGCTTTCCTCTCCCCCGGGATAAATATGTAAGTCCTATCCTAGCCTAATTAAGTAAGAATAGGCAATAGTCCAAACTAATATGTTCTCTTACGAAGAGAACCTGTCTTGAATGATGTTTGATTGATTTTCATTACATTTATGCGCATTTCGCCCTGCCTGCTGGATGCTCTGCAGAATACAACGCCGACAGCTGACGTGTCTTAAGAAATGGTTTTGCTACAGCGAATTAGATCGCATGAAGGAATCTGGCTTGTGAAATCCATTTTACAACTTCGTCTGTTTATGATGACAGGATGCGGCCGTGTCCCACGTCGACGAAGAATATGTGGATCTATTAAATCGTCGAACCGGGAAACAGGATATATAAATAGCAATATAATATACTAACATATGTGGCGTCATACCAGGCTCTGAACTTTTGTATATTGTAGCTAAAAAATCCATATTCAGATATCTGGATATTGGGGCCTTAGAAATTCAATGACGGTACAGGTACCGGTACGGTAAATCAGAAGGCAGCCAGAAACGCAAAATCGCTAACAGGCTAATGTTGCGCCTCATCCCATTACAGCATTACCGGTGCTGAAGGGTAGCTTAATTACTCAATTAATGTTATGTCTAAAATTCAAAATAATGTGGTGTAGCCAGTTTGCGGACGATTTCATTCAAACCGCTACCGTAAAACCGGCTAACTTCGGATGATTTCACTACATTTTGAACAATATCTCCGCCGCATGTTGTTCAACTGAAGCCAAATTTGGAATATAATACATTGTGGCTATTCTCGTCTTGATAAAGTCGGTTCCATATCCATCAAAGCCTTTTTTCATTGAAATTATTGTCTTTATTCGTCTATTCTAAAATTATCTAACTTCGGATGGCCACTTTTCTCTTTGCGTCAACTCGTCGTGAGAGAGAAATGTCTGCGTAAGCAATGACGCGTGACAACGTCGCTGAATAGACCTTACGCCGCCACGACCTGTCTTGCGTGTTGAATACTGACGTTTGTACGTGACGATCCTCGCTTTCGTTTCACTTAATAAAGTCAAATGACAATAAACGGATAAAAACGGCAAAAAGAAACTTTGCCACTTTTTTTCATTTTGCGCCTCACCTGTATGTGGTCCAACCTCCTGCTGTGTGCATGTATGTAGAGTTCTACGCTCACCTGTTAAAGATATTATTATCATCTGCCGATCGTAAACAGACATATCTAATCATTATGATCGTATAGATACATGTTTCAGGCCTAACGTATTACCAATTGCTACGGTATCTATCGGTGTCGGAGGAAGTATGCAAAAACAAAAATCGACAAATTTCATATGCATTAAGCGTATGCAGACCCATATTTTTAAATAAACAACATATGACTGAGACGATAGTGATGTTTTTGTAGGATTTAGTGACTAGGATCATGGATAAGCATAATTTTTAAATTTCACAAAACTGGGCGCCGCGATGTCTGGCGTTCAAATGTCGCAGCGAGTAACGCACGAGCTACGCAAAGTGACGTCGGCTACGAAGAGAGAGAACGGGATTTGCGTCGTTGACGTCACGCTGTACGTAATCATCAAAACGTCGATATTTTGATGTAATTTTTAAATCAAAATAATCGATTTCACTCGAATCTCGTACGACACCTTGTGATCACTGTATTTTTTTGTATACATTGTGTACGCTCTCTAGCGCTTGGCGGTGATTTGACGAAGGTAGCGTCTGTAGAAGTCACGATTTGAGCCGCTCGAAAAAACGGTGTCATTTTTTTGGTAAAATATGATTTTTTGAATGATAAAAAATCAAATCGAGCGATTGGAGGCTACGGCAGATTCAGATATGTAAGGCCTTACTATAGAAACCGACAGAAGCGCAATACGACGAAATTTAGTTGAGATATGAATGATTGAAAATTTCATCCGAAGTTACAAGGCATCCGAAGTTAGCCGGTTTTACGGTATAAAACAAAAACCAATATTTCTAACCGTTAATTTTTTTACCGTAAGTGCATTGGCATTTATTCTACATGCTGAACTTCGAACTAACTTTCTACGACCAGGGGTTAAAGCTATACAAACCACCAAAGTACGACACTCTGAAGACGTATTTGCGACCGAACGACCAGTGCAGCAGTGTCCGATCACGGATTTCAAGCCTTGAACATCGTTTCTGCTGCGTCGAGACTAGGGCATACGCAGCCATGCTGAAAAAATGTGCTTTTAATTGCATTTTTGACCGTCATATATTTTAAGAACACGGTTATTTCAAACAAAATTCTTCAAATTATAAACAAAGCACCGCATCACAGCAATCAAACAGACAAAAACACGGTGGTCGCAAATTTGTTGACAAAGATATTATTGACGTATTGGAAACGCGCACCCCCTTACTCCCCCTCCTTTGAAGGTAGAAACGCGAAACTTTAAATATGGTTAAAAGAAACACAACTCTACCCACCTGCCAAGTTTCATCTCTTATATTTGTATGGATTTTCAAGCTTTTTTGAAGGAACAATGGGTAGTTGGCGACATGGTAAAATGGTCCGTTTTTTTTCTTCGGTTAGGTTTTCGGTCGTAACTTTTTTATTTGTGGCTGCATTTTAGTGTAATTTCGCAGAGCTACGAGGGATAAGTGGATGATAACGTGTGAGAAATATTGTCGCGGTTCGTTAATTTTTTCGGCATTAATCTAATCGATGAAGTTGATGGTCGCAGATAGGTCATGGCCGCAAAGTGGGTAAGCCACCCTACATATGGTAAAGAGTCCATTCTCATCTTGGCCAACTCAGTTTTATAATCATCAATTAGGCTATACAGCTATATGTTTTTTTATTGTATTTTTATTTGTCAGCATTTGCCATCATACAATAATTCAACTTGGGACTGTCACTGCCGACATTCCCGGATCAGTTGTCGATTGAATGCCGACATTTTCCCTCGCAGCGATTCCTCTCGTTTTGCGTTTCACTAAGCTCGGTAAATATCTTACGAGTTAATAAATATTAAATGTGGCCCACACTTTTTCTGCTTCAAGTAATCTACCAGATATTTAATTTATGATCTGTCCCTGTCTTCATAAAAATATTGCCAGGTCAGCAGGTACAGTATGGCACCGCTCTCTGATTCCAAGAGTAACCCCCTCTTTAAAGACACTTCTTACACCTGTGACTACAAACACCTTCTTTACGAGAGATTTAGCTTTATGGGAGTTAACTATTATTATAGATAAAAACACTCCAGCTGCGGAGCCACAACATATAAATGCTGTTTGACTTTGAAAAGTTATAAATTTTTTTATTGAATTTGTTTCAGTTAAAACCATTGTTTGTCTCCTGTTGCACTGAAGATTTTTTCATTGTTATATGTTTCATTTAATCTCTACTGAATGTTTTGTCAACAATGACAGTAGGGCACATTTCTCAGAATCACAAATAAGTCCCCCACATTAAAAGACATCGATCATAACAGCGAGTGCGAACCCCTTCTTGCGAGACACAGTTTGATCTCCATATCGGATCAAAGGCGAACTAGCACTGTGCAATAAACTAAAAGGAAACGCAATCTATAAATGTCACTATTGGATTCCGCAAAAAAAATAATTTAATTTATAAATGAAAAGAAAAAAATTTTTTGATCATAGTATCCAGGAGATTTAAAAAAAAAAAAAATGCAGCTTTGGCCACATGTCGCGATTGATTTTTGAAACAAGCTTGGCGCGATCTGACGCATTTGCCGACGTGCCGTTTGTCTTCAGTGCAGAGACAAATGGAGTTTGTTTTATCGGACAAAATGTCTGGACATCTTGGAATCAGAGGTGAACCCTGCTGAACGAGTACATAACGTGGACATGATGGCCTTGTGGTTAGTGTGCCGGGTCATAGTCATAAGATTGATATCTTTAGTCAAATCTGACAGATAATTTATGAAATAAAAATTTGTAAACACTATGCCAAATCCAAACATATCCGATCCTTCAAATCTTCAAAGTAGTTTTCCACTGTTTTGAACAAAAATATGAGTTACCCCTCGAAACATATGAAGACGATTATTCTAGTCAATTTATGTCATAATATTTATTATTACAAATATTTTTAGCGAACATTATAAAATTTCACATATTACTAGTATAAGACGATTGTGAACTACACGATTGTGAACTACTGAAATACCTGTAAGTGAATTACGCAAGTCAAAGGTTCCCGAATAACAATGACGACGTACCAAGAATACATCCAACAAAATGAGGATAGAGATGGAATCAGATGGAGTTGGAATGTATGGCCGTCATCAAGACTTGAAGCTACCAGAATTGTTGTTCCTGTGGCATCTCTTTTTACACCTTTGAAGGAAAGACCTGATCTGCCACCTATACAATATGAACCAGTTTGCTGCCATAGACAAACTTGCAGAGCCGTTCTTAACCCTCTCTGGTATGTCAGCATTTTATGTTTATCCCGAATTTTGAAAGATGCTAATAATAAATTTTATAGCCGGGTGTATTTTCCATATCAATGTCAAGTCGGAAGTTTTTTTTTTACAGCATTGAAATTTAGGGCTTACTAATAATCTTCTGGTTTGTTTGCCATCGTAATTTTTTTATTTAAAGTTCGCTTTTGTTGAACTTGTTCATCATTCATTATAGCCAAGTTGACTACAGAAGCAAAATATGGACATGCAATTTCTGCTATCAAAGAAATCCTGTGAGTAGGCTATTTTAAATTTTTTATTTAGTCGGAATTACCTGGTAAATATATAGTATGAATATTCTTGAATATATTCCATATCATTTATGTATTTCAGAAATTTCTTTTACAATAGGAAATACCTAAGTACAGAAGTATAATTTTTTGGATTAATGATGATAGCTGTCTGTGCCTTCTATTCCTTTGGTAACCAATTCAAATATTTATAATGTGTCACTATGTATTTAGTTTCCAGCTAGTTATGCTGCCATTACGGAAAGTCATCAGCCAGCAGAATTAATTCCGCAATTTACAACATTGGAATATCAGATTCGTTCACCGCTGCCAGTTGGACCTGTATTTTTGTTTGTATTAGATACTTGTATGGACGAAGAAGATTTGCAGGTAAACATTATTTGTATAAATAAATTACGAAACTTCATTTTCTCATCGTGCCAGTACCCACCCACTCAAATTCAAGTATAAAATTTGAGTCAAATTAACTGCTGTCTTCACTTGATTAGAGTCTTGAGTCTAATCAAATTTAAGCTTGTCAGACTAATAATAAAAACATATAGGTCTCTTTCTCGCCGAGAATGCAGAATCATTCTTATTTCCCACAGAAGCTGAAAGAACATTAACTTGATTATCAATAGATAGTCAAGGAATGTACCCAGATGCAAAAGCTTTTGGTATTTTGAAAATGGTGTCAAATTTTCTTACCCTGGAGTCTGAGTTAATTTTTTGTCTATCCGAGGTCGGGAGTTGGAGCCAGAGTAGTTTTTAAATGACTCTGGGATTGTGATGTCTGATGTAAATATAACCCCACTCAACTGACCTGCCTAAAAATCTTTGAAAAAATCTTATTTCAGGCAATGAAAGAGTCCTTGCAAATGTCACTCAGTCTTTTACCAAACAATGCAATCATTGGTTTAATAACTTTTGGAAGAATGGTTCAAGTTCATGAACTAGGAACAGAAGGAATTTCTAAGAGTTATGTCTTCAGAGGAACGAAGGATCTAACTGCAAAACAAATTCAGGTACGAAATATCTATGATTGTATTATTGACAAAAGATTGTACATATTCATGGTCATAGTTTTGTATGTTTGCTATTATGAAAATTTTATAATTTTTTTTTTCAGGAGATGCTTGGACTGAATAAAGTTTCAGGAGCTCCAGCACCAAAAGTTGGTGCACCAGGACAACCTGCTCAACCTCAGAATAATGCTACGCCTCTGAATAGGTGAGAAATATTGTCAATAAAATTATAACAATATTGTTTACAGATTGAATATGACTCATACACTAGGCTGATGAGTAGTAATAAATGAAGTTGGAACATTTAAAAGTTAAATGAAGTGTTCCAGAAGTATACAATACAAGTATTTTTATTCCTAAACCCAATTTATAATTCAATACTTCTAATTCATCTCCCAATTTAAAATATGATACCTTTCATATATGTATTCAGGTTTTTGCAGCCGCTCCACAAATGTGACATGTATGTAACCGATTTACTTGGTGAACTACAAAGGGATCCATGGCCAGTAACACAAGGCAAACGACCATTACGATCTGTGGGAACTGCCCTTGCAATAGCAGTCGGACTTCTTGAGGTGATTTCTGTTAATTTAACATTTTTTGATACTTGTAATGTAGTGAGGCTTTGATGTAAAACTCCATTGACAGCTGGGTTTATTTGAAGTAGATCACAATATTTTTTTCATGTGTGTTCTTTTATTATCATCATACTACATCTTCAGTCAAAAATTGTTACTTTCCATTATGATCAAAACATGTATGGACATGATTTTTATTTAATAAAATATATTCTAACAAAATAACATTGGGGCACTAGCTTGAATAATTGGGGTAATTATTTAACAGGTATCATACCATTTTCTCATTCATTTTTTTATTATTTTACAGTGTTCTTTCCCGAATATTCCATCTCGTATCATGCTATTCATGGGAGGGCCTGGCACTCAAGGACCAGGTATGATCGTGGATGATAATTTGGAACATACGATCAGATCTTGGTATGATGTCGAGAAAGATAACGCACCCCATATGAAGAAATCAATCAAGGTATACCATATACCATAGGTATACCATAGTTATTTCGGTATTCCTTCTCGCAATGGACCTTTCCCCGAGCATCGACTTCCTTGTTTACTTCGTGACATTGGCAAATCAGCAAGATGCAAAAGGTGACGTAACAATGCCCCCTTTTCGCATCCGCTCGGACACTTTTCTCACTCAGACAGATTTTCAAGTGTGATTGTAAACATTACCTCGTTTTCGCGTTTTTGAACTCTATTTGTTAGTTTTCAGTTGTGTTTTGGGAACTTAAATAAAAATCAGATAATTCAATGATCACTCTGTCTTTCTAGGAGTTTTAATTTAATTGCAGTAATAAAAATTAGTGTAGAAATAGCTGTGATATATTAGCCTGAAATTCTTTACCGGTATTTTTAAAAAACAGATTGTTGTATGCGATGAATCACAATGATGGTTTGAAACACATACCCCATTTTACAGACGCCAACTCGCAGAGCACTCTTAAAATAGCCTTAACAATTTTGCAATGGTAAAGTTTAGGGAGAATTTTCCGAGGATCAACGGTCGGGGAAAGGTCCTTGCTTTGATTCCAAATACTCTCAATCAAATCACCCAGTAGAAATATCGTGCTATTTATACAAGGGATAATGGGGTATTGTGTATTGAACTGCAGTCCCTGTCTACTTTAGATCTGTATTTGTCCTTCGTCGCAAGGGTCTTGAACGAGATTGTATCAAAAAGATAATAAGATGAGAATACTCATTAACAATCATGTTTTTTTTTACTTCTTTCAAGTTTGACTGCAAAAAATAGTGTCAAATTCGCGAATTCATTAATTGACTTTTCGCAGCTTATGTAAAGTTTGATCATGACATGTTGATGATTTTATAAACTTAGATCTTTGTTCCATAAATAATTCAATATTAATTTACGATACTTATGTTTGCAGCATTACGAATCTCTTGCCACACGGGCATCAAAGAGCGGCCATATTATTGATGTTTATTCTTGTGCCTTGGATCAAACTGGACTACATGAAATCAAATGTTGTCCTAATTATACTGGGTATGTTTTTTCAATTTTTCGAGATTTTGAAATCCTCGATTGCCAAAATATTCTAGATAATTTTGGACACAAAGTGTACATATGGGTTAGTCTGCCAAAACTCTTTTAGAAGTAATAGATTTTCTCTAGAATTAAACGACCAAGATTGATTTCAGTACTTGAAGACTGAAGTAGTCAGTAGAAGCCTATTGCTTTTAATTATTTTTTAACCTACAACGCATGATATTTAACTAAAAAATTTATGGGATCACTTTGTTGACGTTTGAGTCGATATATATTTTATTTAAATCTCACTTTTTTACAGTGGAATCATGGTGATGGGAGATTCCTTCAATACTTCACTCTTCAAACAAACATTTCAGAAAGTATTTTCAAAAGACAGCAAGGGAGAATTTAATATGGCTTTCGGTGCAACATTCGAAGTTAAGGTAAGAATTTTTTGATGACATGTACTCTATTTTAATCGATGCGAATTCATATTTAAACTTACTTTATTCAGGCTATTAATATGTTGGGACTGCTGTAATATAGGTGTGTTCTTCTTAATATAATCTGTGTTCTTGCTTTTCGTTTCAATTTCCATCATACACCTAATAAATAAATAAATGCATATATTATGAAAACTTCTTGTCAAAATTTTTTTTTTTGTTATCTTTCTCAATTTATATAATAGAATTCTTCAGGCAGATTCACACTTTGTACATTTGGTGTTCAGCTTTATTAGAACTTACCTCCGTCCTTTATAAATCAGATTCAATCCTGTACGTCTTTTTTTCTAGACATCCAGAGAAGTAAAAGTTAGTGGTATAATCGGCCCATGCACAAGTTTGAATGTCAAAAGTCCATGCGTATCAGAAAATGAAATTGGTATTGGAGGAACATCACAATGGAAATTGTGTGGACTTGATTCATCAACTACTTTAGCTATTTATTTTGAAATAGTGAATCAGGTATTTCATTTGTTTTTGTATCTTTTTACAAGGCTTATTCACACTCTTGATCTGAACAAGGCTCTGCACAAGCAGCCGTTGATATCGATCGATATGGAAGTTGCTTACTGGTTAGTGGTTAGCATTGCCTACCCAATTTTTTATTTGTTGCGCATGAGATGGCGGACATGGGGTTTGAACCTTTGTGTAACCTTTGATGTCAACACTGTTAAGTCAACCGCTTTAAGCACTCGGCCTCGGCCATCTTATGCAGTATTGTTCAAATGTACATATATCTTTTATGAATCTCACAATCCTTTACTTCGTTTATGCAATATTGTAAATTATATATGCATAAACATAAGCGTAACAATGACCATATATATATGAAATGTTATATGATAAAATGTCATTCTTCCTACCAGTATATTGGAATTATTAAGTACTGGTTCTGCAATCGAATATCAGTTTGTAAACCGTGACACTAATATCTTTAGCAATTATTGAACTTTGAGCTTATAGTTGTTTTGCCTTGCTTTTTGAATGATGACATAATTATTTTAGTTTTCCATGACCTTATGTGGTCCATGAAAGATAAGTGCCATCAGGCATGATTCATCTCTGATTCGGATTAGTTTTAGACATTCACGCCTGCTTGTTAATGCTACTGAGCAAACAAATAGTATTGACCTGTATTTACTGATGATCAAACTGTATACTGTTTGGTACAAAGTTCTAAGTACAATCTAGAGATCAATTATTTTCCAAATAGTATTGAAATGCTATATTCTTAGATGGTTAATGGAATAAAGCCCTCTGAACAAGGAGCTGGCTTGTATAGGTCATTTTCAATATGTTCAAATCAAATTTTCAAGTTAAATATATTGTAAAATATAAAGTAACAACCAGAAAATGTTTTCCTATTCAACTTTCACTATGTCTATCTATTCTTTGATACAGACGCAGTTCGGTCAATACTCCTCATTTTGTGAGTTGAAGTTTCATGAAATATTGAACTAATTCTTTTCTAATTTTCAACCCCATTCATTTGTTTTTTCAGCACAATACTCCGATACCACAAGGTGGGAGAGGAACTGTCCAGTTTATTACAAATTATATTCATTCCAGTGGTCAGCGTCGTATTCGTGTAACTACAATAGCTCGCAGGTATGGTATACAAACTTTATTGGAGTCTTGGCTCTGAATATTGCAATTGCCTTTGATTAGGTTTGACTCGTATAAACTTTTTGGTTTGAGAACCTGTATAATACTGTAGAGATTTGTAACCATTATTATTGTTAAACCAAGCACTTCAGGTGTTAATTATATTCACTTGAATTGCTCCAACTCGCCTTCAAGTTCTTATTCTATCTTAATTGGCATTTGCTTGTGTGCAATGCGCTTCTCAGTCTATCTAGTTTCATACTCAGTAGTTCTTCGCATTACAGCGATAGCTCGTAACTTGCTGCCCAGAAATGATACTCGTTTATTTCAGAGTGAGTGCGCATGGCCTTGCTTCGAGCAAATTTCCTTAAATAAATTAAAGGTTTTATCAAATTTTTTGAATCAGGATTTTTCTTCGTAGTTTTTTTATAATAAATTTTTGTAGGAAATATTTATCATACGATACTTTTGCATTGAAGAAGGCTACTATAGTTTGGAGGGAACGGGGACTTCCGGTTTAACATGGTGGACATGGGATTTGAACCTGATATTTTAACATTCAATGCTATCATAGTTGAATCTATTACTTTAACCAACCTGTCAACAAGATTTGAATTACACAAATTTTCATTTCTTAGTTGGGCTGATCCATCAGCAGGACAAGTTCATGTATCAGCGAGTTTTGATCAAGAAGCAGCTGCAGTTATTATGGGAAGGATGGCAATAGCAAGATCACAGGATGATGGAGGTCCTGATGTCTTGCGTTGGCTTGATAGAATGCTTATTAGATTGGTAAGTGGAAAAATATGAAATACACAATTGAATATATATAATGAAATAATTAGCTGATTGTCTAATTTTGAAACATTTTTGTTGGTGAACAAAATTCAGTGTGTGCAAGATAAAAAAAAAATTGATTTAAAATATACGCAAGTTTTTGACTTTTGACTGTTTACAGAAATTAGTATATGTCCAAAGAATTAGAATAATTCTGTTCAAAAGAAAAAATGTGGCAAAGAATAAACAACTCTTGTACAAAGCGTCCTAGCTTACTGAGACTTTGGTATAAACATACACAAAGTTGAAAAAATTTTTTTTTTTTTGTACGAAAAATAATTTCTACAAATTTGTTCTTTCATTTTTTACAGTGCCAAAAATTTGGAGAATTTTCAAAGGACGCACCTGATACCTTTAGATTTGCTGAAAATTTTTCACTTTATCCACAGGTATGTATTCGGACCTCCTGAAGTATGCGCACCAAGATGGCGCACAACCTGAACTCGGGTGTGTACCAAGTTAGATTTCAGGTTATGCGACATATTGGTGCGCATACTTCAGGAGTACCATGTTTTCTATAGGTGTATCAATCTTTTGTCAGATTGGTCCAAGACATTATGGTTTGTATTTGTAGGCATGAAATGTATTGTAATAATTTATATTTTGATATTGGCTTATCTGAAACAAACATCAAAAATTTGGATGCTCTCTAGTTGTAAAATTCTTTATTGCAGTATAATCATGATTTGTGGTGATTCCTATGATACGGTTTGTTTTAATAATCATTCAAGTAAAAATAAAATTCAGATAAGACTTCAAAATATTCATTACTACCTAAGCACTTCTTTGTCAGGTTATATAGGACCTGGGAAAACATGCAAACTTCCTCTTTAACTACTTCTTATTCTGATTTACATCTTAAAATTTTCTTGCAGTTCATGTTTCATTTGCGACGTTCTGGTTTTCTGCAAGTGTTTGGTCACAGTCCTGACGAAACTGCTTATCACAGATACCAAGTCAACAGACAAGATCTCACAAACTCTCTCATCATGATTCAACCTGTTTTGTATTCCTACTCATTCAATGGACCACCAGAGGTATTTAGGTTGATTGGATTTTTTTGTTATAAATCTTAATTAGGGCTAACCACCGGTATGTTGCAATTACATTTTTTGATGATTTTAAATTTAAATCCTGAATAGTCCTGAAATCTATTAAAGTCTGCCATTGATGTTGATGTCAAACTAAATATTTTTTCTTTTTTTCAAGCTTAGGATCACTTACCGCAATACTTCCTCCATATTTCTATATTATTGGTGATGCACACTTCGCGAAAGTATATCTTCAAAATTTGTGTACCTAATTATTAGAAGTTATTATTTATTAATCTAGATATTTCCAACTTTTCTGTTATGTATAAAATTAGCTTGTTTGTGATAGAATAAATTGGGAAGTTGTATCTAGTGTCATCAATATATTAAAAGCTAGCAATGTTCACTTTGTTTATTTCCTGAGTGCACTATGATGACTTTTGTTGTTGTGTTCCTATTCTGAGATATTTATCGTATTTTATGTCTTACAGCCTGTACTACTCGACAGCACAAGTATTCAACCAGACAAAATTTTGTTGCTCGATACGTTTTTTCAAGTTCTAATCTTCCATGGAGAGGTAAGATATTACAAAATTTCTGAATTATTTTATTAAATTCATTTTTTTCGCGACAAATAGTTCAAAAAACAGTTCAAACGTTTTCTTGGGGTAGAACTCCAGTTAAACTAGAGGTCATTCCCTCCATACCACTTCACCCATGATGTGGGACATTACATAAGCTGAAGATTCTGGTTCTTCCATGCCCAATTTGTATTTTGAATTCTATTTCCAGACAATAGCGCAATGGAAGAAAGCTGGTTACCATGAACAACCACAATATGAAAACTTCAGACAACTAATGCAGGCTCCTATTGACGATGCTCAAGATATTCTGGCGACTAGGTTTCCTATTCCAAGGTGAGTTATTGAGTTGTAGACAGTCGTATAATAGCAGATTTGGGCGACTTTTTTAAATAAATTTGTTTGAAATAAAACTATATTTTGCCCACTATGGAGCACATATGTAGAAGAGTTAAGTATAGCATAAGAGAAAGAAAATTTGTTGAAAACACAATGATGTTGTATGTATCGATGCTCGTTTATTCAATACCCACGTTGGGGGTAGATGTAGATGTATGTAAATCATATACACAAATAAGATAGAAGCTCTATTATGCTGCAAACTGAAATATTCTTATATTTCTGACAGTTGGTATGCTATACATATTGCACATTTTCGACTATCATGCTCTATCAACTTGATAACTCTAATTTGTATTTTTTTTTGTTCCTCATAGATATATCGAAACCCAGCATGGAGGAAGTCAGGCACGTTTTCTACTTTCTAAGGTCAATCCTTCTCAAACTCACAACAACATGATGTGGGGACAACAGGTAACTAACACTAATTTTCCTGATAATTGAGGTACACGCTTATTCACATAAGGTTTTTTTACTTTCAGAGTGTGATGTTAGTGAATTTCAAAGTGTTTTTAGCTATTTAAATATATTTCTTACTGTATTTGCAGGATGGTTCAGCTCCAGTTCTAACCGATGATGTCAGTCTTCAAGTATTTATGGATCATTTGAAGAAACTAGCTGTATCGAGCGCTACTTAATGACAAATACAAATTTGAACTACTACGTGTTTTTCAATTAAACATTGCAAGAATATGGAATTTAAAATGTAATATTAACCAAATGCCCTTCTATCAAAGTTGTTTTGGAGGTGATAGGGTGATTGGGGGTATTGTATTCGCAAAAGAAAAAGTGATGTTATTTTGAATAAATTTAAACTACTGTTTCATCCAACATTGTGGAATCAAAAAATAATTCATCTGAGTTGCTCAAAAAATACTTAGGTGAAAATTTGTTTTAAAAATCCTGTCTTGCCAAGCCTTGTTAGGTTTCATTTGAGCTTACAAGGAGTTTCACATTTCTGAATCATCATTCCATTTGTCTTCGGCTTGCACGGAGGAATAACCCAGACTCAAGCACCGCAAAACACAGCTCTAGATCCAGCAGTTCATTGCTATTCTAACAAACAACTGAGTGCATGACTTAAAACATCTCATTTTATATCTGCATTCATATAAATCACGCACATCTAGATGATGTTGGAACTTATCAGAACATTGCAATATTGTTATGGGAAGCTGCTATTGAATTGAGGTTTTTTTATTTTTTGTTTTGTTCATTGAACGAAATATTTCGAAAATATGACAATTTTTTGTTGGGAATGACCTTGTTTGTTGCGCACAATGTTTTCGTTTTTCAATGGGGATTGACTTGTGCAATAGCTGCCTAAAAGTAGTGTCTTTTTGCCTTCATTCTCAATATATTTTTCGTAGAGGTCACACATTGGCAGTAGATGTAAATTTGTCAAATTATAGGTCTTTTCACATTTTCTGGTCTTATAGCGCAGAGGTAGAAACAAAATTAGTATTGTTATGGTTACATGCTTCCCTAGTTATGGAACGGTTATTGATCTTGTTAGCACTGGTTACTTTATTATTTGCATGACCGTTTCACTAAAATGTATGTGACTGTTTATTTTGCGACTTTATGTTTGTGACTAGGAATAAAAGTGCATATTATAGAAATTTGAGTTGCTTGTATATACAAATATATATTGAAAAAAAAATAAATGTTTACAAGTAACATATCAATCTGTTTTCTGTGAATTGCCAAGGGTTTTTGATGCAGAAGCTGTCTTGCAAGTCTGTCGGATTAGGGTTTTTGGGCTTGTAGGTAGGTATTCTGGAGAATGGAAGCTGAATTTGCTAATAACTTTTTTGTACCAACTCCATAAAAATTTATTTTCTGACGGTCATTGAGATGTAAAATGAACTGACATGCAGGATTCGCGTTGCCCGTGTTTCGAATCCTAAAATATTTCGTGCATTTCCCACGCATCAGCTGTCTGTTCGTTCATATGAATTCGGATGAGGCACTCTTACAAACTTTATTTCATTGTCGGGACTGAAAATATGTTGCGCAGATCAGCGTCACGATAAGTATTCGGATTAAGGAGCTCATCAGGTCAGATTATACCGTCGAGCTATTATGATGACGTGCTTTTAATCATCGGCCCCTGGGGTTCTTACCATTAGCTTCTGTTTCCCTTCAATCAACCACTTGATGCAGAAGAGAGTGTTTTCCTGCTTGTTCAACCATGCGCCAATCAGCTGATTGATTAATGCTAATAAATAGCCGGGAATCTTACTTTTTCGTGCAGGTTCAACTTAGATTTGCAAAGCAGAGCTGGCCGCGCGTTTAGAATTGTCCTTTTCAAATACGACGAAGCACGTATTAGTGATTTGCTACTGACTCAATCAGTGTTTACTTTTTGCTATCTTGAAGATGTACTAGCAAAATTTCCATGAAATTGTTGACAATCAAATTCAGTCTTCAAAACCCTGCGTTGCGCATGCACCCGCACACTCCAGCACTCAAATGCTTGGTTGAGTTAGTCTTAGTTGAAACTGAAGGACCGGATATGGACATGGAATATGGTGATTTAGGACATGAACAGTAGATACCTGCAGACCTGATCAGGTCAAACGGCTAGAGTATTTTATTGACTTGACATAGCCTCTGTCAGTTATTGAAGTTATCATACTTCATTTTCTGAAAAAGAGAATCATGGAGAATGCATCTTGTGCAGGACCTGTTGGTGAACAGACAGTATGTCAAAACATGACTGCAAGTTACCCAGAATTTTCGCCTCAATTTACTGGATCTGTCTATTTTTCATTTCCACCCCCGCCTTGCGCTCCATCACCACTTGACACACAACACATAATCAGTCGTGGCATGCCTATGCATATTCCAATACAGCAAACAGCCAGCAATTTAACCTGTGAGATTGGTGCTATTCATCAGACCTGCGGTGAAACAACCAACGAAGGTGTTACAGATATATCTGACACAATGGCAAATACGCTACATATTAATAATAATACCAAACAAAATATTCAAACCGAAACTCTCGAAAATGCTAAAATTATGGACAACCAAGTTCCACCCCCTTATTCTGTTATTCTGCCGCCTGGATCGTTCGTTCAACATATTGGAGGAAGTGTTCCTCCACAAGCATATCATCAATTCAGTCCTGCTCTTTCTGGTGGGATGTCTCAATTTCATCCTGTGTATCCAATCAATGTATTATCGTCAAGAGATGCATTGCATTCAAACCAAGCTTTTATTCAAGTTCAACAACAACCAACTGTCGATCAAAATATGCAAAGTCGACCGTCGTCAAATATACCAGTATGTATGGTTTTAGTTTTTTCATTTTTTTAAATTAATTGAAATTATTCATATTTATCCGAGGAGATAAGAAAGCTGTGTCTAGTGATTTATTATTACTCCCTGTGAAATTTGAATATGCGAATTCTACCTTCGCGGGGTAATCGAAAGATATTGTGCATGTTCCTACTGCTTATAATGAGATCGATGCATCTGCTTATACCTTTGTGGCGAACTGTTTTGCAAACTTACTATTCAATTCTCTTACTATATTAGAAAGACCATTTATGATATAGAAAAACTACCAGAAAAATCAGTTATTTCATAGAAAAAAATATTTGGTATCATTTTAAATAAAAAAAAAAATAAAGCAAGAGTTTTAGTATTTTAAAAGTATTCAATTCATTGTTCATTACGCAAGTTATTGCTTATTTCACTTAAAAGTTTTACAAGTTGAGTTGCAGGTTTGTGTTTTTTATTTCAGGAAGCACCATGGTCCAATCATCCGTCCACAATTCCTCCTAATCCCCCATTTTACTGGGGTCATTTTATGACAACTACTGACAAAGCTCATGGTATTGCTTTGGCATCACAACCTTTTATGCGTCGTCATTCAATCATGGATGATTCAGCAGTCGTTACTCCAACAAATGTCTGCCCACCTTGCAATCTTGCTGGAATTGGTAAAATGCTTGTTTTTTGTATTTTTACAGAAACTTTTCAAATTGAAAAGGTATTTTTGTGCTATCATATACTTCTAGGGTTTTACTTTTACATTGTCAATCTTGTCTTGCTCTTTTTACAAACGAAGCATGTCAAGGGTAAACATGAGATGAATTGTATATAGGAAATTGGTCAAGTTATCTGGGATTAGTTGGCCAATTGTTTGAACAACGCTACGACAGTGAGAAGTGCGACTATCCTCTTGCATATAATTATCCCCCACCGGATTCGAACCAGTGAATCCACTTAGGGGAAACAGTGGTGCGAAGTGTGGTCTTAATTCTCAGCACAATACGCTGTACCACCAAGTCGCTAATAAGTCAGTCAACTGAATACTGTTAGAAATCATCTTAGAGTCTTAGACCTTCACTTTAGTTTCAATAATCATTGAAAAATTGTCTTGTTCTGTTTTTAGTGTCAGCCACACCAGAGTTCATTCATCCAAGAAAACCAGATGTTCCTCAATGGTTGATGTCTCCGCCTGTAGGAGAGCAGGATCCAAGTATCATCAGCTATGCTCCTATGATGTATCACAATGTTAGAGTACCTTCTGTTACTGGCATTGCAATCCCTGTTGTAGGCCCTATGGGTACTGGTGTAGCAGTCGGTAATCATATAAATGGCACGGAGCCACCGAAAATTGATTCACCCGCACTTGTAGTATCTCCTGTTCCGTTTTACGAGAACTCTCCCATCCCTATGCAGCAGCAGACTCATATTCAGGATGTACCTCGAGACAACGGCAGTTGTGATGTTTTCTGTGATCAATCTATGCAAGCAAATGATCATCCGCCTCCTCCAGTTAATGTAATGCAGTTTGAGCAAGTAAGATATGTGTGCTGTTGATTTGTTTTTATTTTGTTTATGTAAATATTTACATACTGTATGTGTTATCCAAATTGGCATAATTACCGATGTATTAAAGGCTGTACAAATGTGAGCAATGCAAAGATGGTAGAAACAGAATATACATTTGAAAAAATACTTTTGGTATTGATTTTTTACATCGGTTTACGCCTTTACTTTAAATAAGGATTTAAATCAGCAGTCATTGCCAGGTTGCATACTATATGTTTTTTGACTAATTTGAATTTTTTTTAGTGTCAAAGTGTGGCCAGGTGCTTTATATTGAACCAAATATCAATAATTTGCAAACCAATATTGATCAATTTTCTTACCAATATTGGCCACCACGAATACATATTATATTTATCCTAAATTGGAGATAGCAGTTGTGATACTTGTATATTCAAAGAAAGTAGAAATTAAATTTCTTTTAATAAATCAGTAAAGTTGGCAGATTTTTGGTTTGGTTTGGCACAAATCGAAGTTGTTAGATAAATTTTTTTCATTTTTATGGAAGTAATTAAGAAATTTATGTATTCAGTTTTCTTAGGATACCCTGTATTTAAACTCAGGAATTCGAATATTAAATACTTTGAATGTATTCAATATTGTGTTCTTTATCGACATCCTTGCTGATTCACTGGATCTCTGCTTTAAATAATTATTTTTTGTTGACTCAAGTTATTTGTTCATCACTGTTCACATTTGTTTTATATTTTCACAAGTTTTATTTGCACTCTGCACACCACAAACTACTTTATTTTTGTTACAGCACAAAACACTTTTGAAGCCGAGTGACTTTTTGTCTTCAAAAATATCACAGGATGATGTTGAATCTACTGGTCAACTTTTAGCCCCAAACGATTTTGATTCTGGTTACGACAGTCGTGACACAGAAGTTTTAGATTATTTATGTGACAGGAAAATGTCTGAAAATACAATTAAACAACATCAACAAGATGAAATTTTCTCGCGTTCCAAATCGCCGTTAATGATAGATAATTTGATACAAGGTCATGCTAAATTTCAAAAATCTGTTGAATGTCACGCAACCAGGTATAACAGAATAAGCCTTAAAAAACCTGAAGAGATAGTATCTCAAAGTCTTGGTATAGTAAATCCAATGCAATCGAATGCTGTCGATGTTGCAACACAAACACTTTCAAACTACGCATTGAGAAAAAGACAGAAAAATGATACTAAACTTTTATACACATATCTATTAAATGCTGCCATTAATCTTTCTGCCGCTTCCAACCAGTTTTTTAATGGCAATTTGAACAGTGTCAAACATTGTACGAAACACAAAAAGTGTGCTTTTTCACATCGAAGATGCTCCAGATCCAACCACAATTGTGTGTGTTCAATGAAGGTAACAGGAACTTTGTTTTTGTTGCATGTTTTTTAGTTACGGGTGTGTGTGATATAGATTATGTCTAAATATGAGGAATATTTTTTATATAATGGTTTTACACACCTTTTTTTGAACGAGGCTATGTGCAAGCAGAGTTCCGGTTTATTATTCTCAATTTATTTCACCTTGGGTGAGGGGGTGGGAACGGGATTCGAGTTTGATTTTTTTACCTGTATGTTCAATATAAGTTAGTCCAATGTTTTAACCAATAGATACCCTATCATAGTATTTGATGTGGTGGATTTACAACATTGATTTTTATAATGAAGTTTCCAAGTAATCAAATTTCTCATCAAGTTTCTTCTCGTACTAAAAACAATTTTGATTTGCGCAAATTGCCAGAATATGGATAAGCTTTGATAACAATTTTCAAGGCCATCACCCATCATGTTGTCAACAAGTATTTTTGCATACAAATACAGGTAGAAAGTCTCATCCTACAGGACTTTGATTTGATTAACTGGTTATAATTTATTTTTTATTATGTTTCAGCATGCGATAGGTCCTCCATTGTTCAAAAGAGTTGCAGAACTTCAACAACAACCTCAATGTTGGCAATGTGTGGCCAGTGATAAGACACCAGTGAGTATATTGCAAATTTTTTGTTCTTCTGAAATCGAATAATTTGAATATTTAAACAACTTATTATGCTTGAGGGGAATTCTATGTGATCAAACATTATCTGTGGCGCTTATATTATTTATTTAAATCTACTCAAATAAATTTTGATTTATTACTATTTTGACATTACCTTCTTTCATTCCCCTAGGCATATTATGTAATTAATATTTAATTAAAATAAAGAGGTTTTTATGATTATGCAACATGGGAGCCTTCTAACTGAGTATTTAGTGTTTTAGCCATGCATGTCTGTGACTGTTTGCTGTGATTTTTTATATTTATCAAAGGGAGAGTCATTTCTAAATCAGTGGTTTCCAACCTTTTAGGACTTGTGGGCTCCTTGAGGAGGCTTTTAGCTCTCGTGGCCCCCTGTTCATCATTCCAGTAGTATTTATAGACTGTGTTTTTTCGATTGATAGATTCCGAATCCCATCCCAAGAAAGTAAAATGAGTTTTGCGCCTAGAATTGTGTGTGTCCCCGCTTCAATTTCTCTGTGGCCTCAATTAGGAACCGCTGTTCTAAATCTTGGTTTACCCTGGTTTTAGTAAAGGGTGAGAGGCCGTGGTTCACCATATAATGAAGCAATATCGGCTTTCCTCTGTTCCAGGATAACGTGAAATCTCAGATTCACTGACACAATGGCAGAAAGAATCAGTAGTTATGCGCACACTACTCTATAGTCAACCATAATCTGATTTTTTTTAATCATCAACTTTCATCCATTTCAGGAAATAAAGCATCCAACACCAGATTTGTTTAACAGATGGCCAAACATACCACCACCACCTGCTCCACCAGCAGAGGTTAGTTACAAATATAAATGAAAGACATTCATATGGGAACTATAGTAGTTCTTTAATGAGAGATATTTCGAAGTTTTGACTGAAACTCCTCCAAACGCCCCAGTGCCCTTTTGAAAAAAATTTAGGTTTCCAAATTTAGGTGGTAAAAGTCACTGTCTTATTCATAGTGAAGGTTTACAAATAGATTATTTTATTTAAATTTAGGATGATGACTGCCAAAGTGTTTGCAGTTCAAATCAATTGGTTGCTGATGCATTGCCTCTTGCTGCTGCTCTATTTCACAATGAACCGACGGAATGTTGCCAGAATATTAATCAGGTTTGTGTTTATAGTGTGCGACACACAATCGTTGGATAGACTGTATAATAATCAACTGTCTGGTTCAAAGTTATAATATGACATTTTTTATGCTCTTTTTTAGAGTCACGTAACCCCAATTCAAAGGGAACTGTCATGACTCATGAGTGCTGTCATTTATTTCCTTGTTAATTGTATCATCAGCCAAAAGCATAATATGTTAAACCTGTTTCATATTATGACAAAATTGGTATATCACCATTCACCATTCAATAAAAGGAAAAAAACGTAATTATCGGTTCAAAATCTGAAAACTATTTAATTTCAAGGATGAGGATCAACAAATCCCACCAACTTATCCCATCGGAGTGTTCTGGGATATTGAGAATTGTGCAGTTCCTACTGGCAAATCATCATTGAGTATTGTACAGCGAGTCAGAGAGAGATTTTTTGCAGGTATATCATGTTCACTACATCTTTACTGTTATCGTTGTTGTCTGAACTCTTTTTTCACATTCGGTTTCGATTTCAAATATACATAATTTGCTTTGCCTGGTTTAGTGGTATTTAGTTTTATTATATCATTTTGTTATCAAAGTTTTCATTATCGTATTTCGATTTTCTGAATTATTTGTTATAATTACTACAATCTTATACAAGACATGGCCTTGATGAAATACTACATTTCATTTTGTGTTGTTTCAGGGCACAAAGAGGCTGAATTCATGTGTGTTTGTGACATCAACAAAGAAAGTCGTCATGTCATACAAGATCTCAATAATGCTCAGGTATTCATGATATTGATGAAAGTAAATGATTTGCTTTTCATTCACTGATCAATTATTTGTTTTTCTTGATTAGAATATTTGCAGACTATTATCATGACAGTGTAAATGAATGATATATATATTTACTCAAGTGGGTCTTTGTTTCTCAATATAATATTATATTATTTTGTTGTGGTTTAGGCGAATTTTAAAACCTCAAAATCGTTTTTGATCGTATAAAGTATATTTAATGGAAAACACAAGAAAACGAGCAATTAAACAATACATAATAAAATGTACACTCTTGTTCAAAAATCATTATGGGATCTATTCAAGCTTTGCTGGTTCTTTGCTTTTTTTAAACTCGTATTATGAAGCCTTTTACTACTTTACTCAGTACTAGTCTCTCATATATAGGATGAATATGAACCATATTTTTTGTTATGCATGGTCCACCCAAATTTTACTGTCTGAGCTTTGGCTAAAATATACTGGATTCACCATTGATGACACATAGAATCTCCCCCCTATAATACTAGCATAGTCAAGTTAAAGCATTAGCCAACTATTAGGCCACCACGTCATTGGCTGACTAATGATCATAGAATACATAGATTGGTTATATCAATATATTTTTTAATTAAAAATGTCAATTACCTGCTTACACATCATCCATGTAACGTCATGAAAAGCCTAACCGCCTACTTGAGTGAATGAGTCATGATTTTCTAAAAACAGCTTTTGTTACTCTATGACGTGTTCATTATTGTTCTAAAGATATACTTGCAATATTTTTGGACAAGCTTAATTTTTTTCACTAATTGTGTTTGTAATATCAACTAGATTTCATGAAAACTATATGTTTTTATTATCTGCATTCTTGTGTATCCATTTACTAATTGGAATTTTTGAAATTACTCAAGTTTATTCGTTTCGTGTTCAGGTTAATGTTGTTCATATAAATGCAACGGCAAAAAACGCAGCCGATGATAAATTAAGACAGAGTATCAGACGATTTGCTCACAACCATCCTGCTCCTGCTACACTAGTTCTTATCACAGGTACCAAAAAATTAGCTGAAATTTTCTAATTATTCAATTGATAAAAGTTTTTTCTGTAACTACAATATTCAAAACTTTTTAATACATGGATAAATATGGATTGACTTCACACTTTTTACAGTAAATAGTGACTTTTGGTAGCCTCAGAAAAAAAAATTTTCAAGTTTAAAATGTTTGTATACCATAATTTTTTATCAGGGGATTCATGAGTTAAATGCTGCCCGATTTTGGTTTTGATAATTGTTCGTTTCTATGTATTCGGAACAGTAAACTGGTTAGATTTTTTTTTTATCCCAATCCCATCTGTAACCTGATGGGAGGATAAGGTCTGTTATATGATCGAGTCGTATTCCCCCTCAGCCCCTTCCCTCCTTTTTTGAGGGGGGGGGGGGGGTAAATATAAAGTCTCTGATCACGTCCCTACCCTATAAACATTTGTAGTCTGCTAATTTTGACTATTTTGGTGCAAATATTCTATATCAGTAAAAAACTTCAAGCTCTTTCTGCTTTTATAGGTGATATCAATTTTACATCGGAAGTTAGTGATCTCCGACACAGACATAAATATTTCGTTGTTCTTATTCATCCAGCAAGTGCGAGTCCATCTTTGATTCAAGTAAGTTCTGTTTATCTCTGTTCTGTTCAAATTTATGTTAGGACTCCTAAAGATAACTTGTAGTAAGCATTTTTTGGTGTTGTAAGTGACAGTTTTTTCAAGTTTAACCAAGATATTTAATCTGATCATCCCCATTTTCTAAGTAGTTCAGTACCATGTTATGTTGAATAAATTTGAACGTTATTTTCTGAATATATTACTAGTAGTAAAACAATCTGGAATTAATTAATATGAATTCTCAACACATTTTTTCTTATTAATTTAAAATTCACCTACTGCCTTCAATATCCCAGTTATTGTAATTGTTCAATATAAACATTCCAGGCAGCTACAACTGTCATCTGCTACGAACATCTTGTTGCTGATCTACCAATTGTGCATGTTTCTCCAAAGGTAATACTCAATTATATCACTCATTTTGAGATCTAGTTCATTTGTAAAAAAATCCCAGGTGGAAATGTGGACGAAAATTTGTTTTATTTTACATCAAGTTGTAACTGCCCAAACATTGCTTCAAAAATTACAACATTGATCAGGATTTTTTCAAAATCGTCATTATATTCATTCACAGTTATTGAGTTCAACTCTTCAGTGGGGCGGGGCCTAGCGGTGAAAGCTTTAAGACTCATTGATGTTTACGTCGCAGGTTACTCATATTGGGTTCAAATCTCATTCTATCAACTCACACAGGATGTAATAAATTAGGTCGGCAGTGCTGAATCAGGAAGCAATTTTCTGTGTCCCTCGTGGTAATTTACAAATGATATCAGGTGTACCACTAGAAATAGAAATTTTCTGCCTAAAAATTAAAAATAGCCACATTATGAACATGCAATAAACCCGCTCATATAATATTGGACATTACTAAATTAATTGAAAAAATATTGCATCATGTTAACTACAATTAAGGACAAGAAGCAAAAATAGTTCAAAATAAATGCAACTTTTGATAGTAAAATAAAATCCATTCATCGTAGACGTCACCTGAATCACCGCAACCACAATTGCTTGTTTCCAATCTTCCAATGAACAACGATGCAAATGCAGTACGGATGAGATTACGTCAGTTATCTGATAATTGTGGAGGCAAAGTTGTCAAGTTATCTATGGGAACTGCTGTGTTGAAATTTGCTACTGCTGATGCTGCCAACAGGCAAGTAGTTTTCTTCGTCTTTATTTGCGATGTCTGGGGCAAGTTGATTGTCCCTGACCCAAGAATAGAAGAATAACAGGTGAAAGGATGTAATTGCGTGAATACTTCACTTTATCTTATCTGTTTTGCAAGATATGTGACTAAATTTCCTTTTTTTCTCAGAGCCCTCAAGAGACTTGACGGAGAAGATGTTTTTGGTCATTCCATCAAAGTCTCAGTTCTTCATCAAAGTCCACCAAACATGAATGCTTTCAAGAATGGGAAACCGTATCAAAGTAACTTTTCCAACTTTTCACCAGCACGACATTATAACAATGGATATCATAGCAAGCCAAAGGTAAACATAAGTACATTTATTCTCAAAATTGACCAGCATCGTAGTAAATTATGAATAGAGACAAAATGGTTGTCAGACAAGTCAAGAATACCACTAAAATGGTCGTTAGACATGTAATAACAAATAGATATTTTGGTACTCATTGTAGAGTGTGTACCAGGTTAGGGTTAGGGCATATGTTTATTCCAATTTTCCTCATTTTAGTTCTATTACGAGTTCGGGGACTGTCTGTGTTAGTTAAATGAATATACCCCCATTCCCATAGGTTTTTCAGTCCCTCTACACAACTTGATGTAAAGTAGGCAAACAAAATTAGTTACCTCCATAGTGGTACACATACTTCTCGAGCGCCGATGTTTCGTTTCGTAATGGTTGTCTCATGAGTCACAACTGAAAATCTGGACTCCAATTTATGGCTTTGATATGGTGACATAGATACTTTAATTTAGAAAATGTAAAAGGATAATATACTATATTTTTTGATTCAGAATCGAATTGATAATTTCAACATTCAAGAAAGATCTGAATCAATTGTTCCTACTTCTGATCATCAAATCAAACCAACTATGAATCTTACTCCAGGTCATTGTGATCTGCCAGCAAATCTCAGACCACCTTTTCAGCCCCATCCCCATTACCAGACACCTGGTAGCATGGGTCCACCACCCTTCCCTATGCCTCCTGTACTAAACCCACCACCTGTCCCGTACCACCGGGTAAGGCATTCCCCTGTTTATCAACATTCAGATTATAACCCCATGCCTCCCCCGCCACCCCAGCCTCAACTATTTCAACCCCCAAATCCAGAACGAAAAATCATAGGTGGGTTAATATTTTTAATATTTATACTTGTTTTGAACTGTTATGGGGCAACGTTGAGCCTCCTGAGAATCTCTTGAGTCTCATGCTTTTTAATAACAACATAAAAGTTATTATTTTTATTTTCTATCATGTTACTTGTTTGTTTTTTATTCAATATTGAACTGTTACCTAATAATTGGGTACTCCCGAAATATGTGAACCAAGATGGCGGACGCCGGAACGTAGTATGTGTACCAGGTTAGGATTAAGCCATAATTTCAGGTACAAATACTACGGGAGTCACTTGGCTAGTCCCCGAACTCGTAATAGAACTAAAATAAGGAAAATTGGAATAAAATTATAGCCATACCCTAACCTGGTACACATACTACGCTTTCGTATCCGCCATCTTGGTTCACAAACTTCGGGAGTACCAATAATTGTATATATAAGAATCAGGGCGCAAAAACTTGACAGCATCTATTTTGCTATGGTATGCTTAGGTAGAGCCATACCATGATTTCAAAAACTTGCTTATCGTGACTCTCGCACTAGTACAACTTTGAAGTCATTTCTGGTGAAAAAGATTGTTTTCTATTAGTAATTTGATTCAGTGACCATAAAAGCAATAGATACTATTTTGCATTTGAGCATAATCTTTTGCTATTTTTATGAACTTTTTATTTAGTTCTAGCCACGCTATAATGCTCATTCTCTTTTTTTCAGATAACCAAGACATTGGAGTAAAACTGACTATAAGTAACATCGATGCTCAGATTGGTATCAACTCTATTCAAGATTGTCTTCTGAAACAGATAACCGATCATTGCAAGGTAAAACTGATTTTAGGATTTTTATGAAAGACAAGGATAGAGATATGTTTAACAAATGGTAAGGAAACGATTGTGCAATTATTTACAATTTCCAAAATTGCAAAAATGGTAGAAATGACTTGTATGTACAGAACAATTCAGTTGTGATTTTTAGCGATTCCTTAAAACATTTTCGAATTAAATCAGTTCAAAAGACCGGTTTTAGTCAGAAAATACATCACAGGAAGATGTATTGAATATATATAGTACTTATCACTCTGAAAACTTCAATCTGATTGTGCATAATATTATAGTGAAATCCTAATAAAAATTTGGGCTGTGCGATAGCCCACTGGTTGAAGCATTTGACTTGGCATCTTGTGTTGGCATCTTCGGACTCTTCCAAATCGTATTAGCATATTATTAAATATCAGTGGTGCTTTGTATATGGCTCGTTCAGAGTGAAAAGACGTTAATAATTGTTGTATTAGTGTCCATGTCCATTGGTGGGCATGCCCTAGGTATCGTAACTGACTGCGTTATATTTGCCATATTCTTTGATTCACAATTTCACAACTTCACCTCAGAAACAATGGTAGGTTGACTACTTACCTGGTTGCAAGTCTTTATAGAATTCCTATAAATTTATTCCGATTTAAAAATGATCATTTTTTTAGATATTGAATATGAAAGTGCGCCCTCACAATCGTTTTACTGTTGTTTGTGATGTCATTGTACCACACGTTCAAGATGCGTCAAGAGTTTTACAACATTTACAAAGGCAGAAGATTGGTACGAAACGTGTTCTCGTGACTCTCGCACAGCAAAATGGAGAAGAATTTGGACCAGAAGAAGCATCTTGTCTTAAGTGAGTTCATGGTTTCCTTGCAGCAAATTTTATTCTAAATAATTCATTGTTCACCTCATGAAGTGTATATAAGTTGAGTAGGCTGTGTGGATCCATCTAGATTCTTCCAAGTGGCTACCAAAGAACTTTGTTAATATCCAGTGAATGGAACACCTGTCATATGTTGAATGATAATTTAATAGGTGATAAAAGCTCGATGTGGTTAATCGATAAAGATATGTTTGAACTTCGCCAGCGCAAAAGCATCATTTGAGTATTGGGCAATGCAATGTTTATTTTTCATGCTATTGCCAATTTTATCTTTCATTTTTTACCAAAATTTCCTACACTTATAATACATCAGTATAACTTAAACTTGGTACTAATCTATATGAATTCCAAATTTTAATAGATTGCTTCAAGCCAGCAAGAGATTTTTTTTTTCATTATATAATGATAAGATGAATCATGAGAATTCTGACTTCTGAGAGAATTTGAATAGTGCAAAGCGTATTCTCTGTGAACTGAACGAAAAGTTCTGAGTTCAGACTCTCAGTTCAAAATAGCACCTGTATTTCGTAATTTTTGTATGGTTGCCATGGTACTCCTGAAGTATGCGCACCAAGATGTCGCATAACCTGAACCCTAACCTGGTACACAACCCGAGTTCAGGTTGTGTGCCATCTTGGTGCGCATACTTCAGGAGGTATGTTCCCATTCCAATTTTTTTAGTAGCAAATTATGTGTTAAGCTTAACTGGACTGATATTTGTTGATATTTCTCAGGAGAGATTGTTACATCTTACTGAAAGATTGTGTTGGAAGAAGAATGGCTTTGTACAGATTTTTCAATTTATATGAAAAGAGGTAATTAGTGTTCATAAATACAGGGTGATCAGACCAAGTGTAGACAAATGTTTATTAAAATATCTACCTACTATATAAATGTGAGAGAGAAAAAAATTATTTTTTAGAAAATAGCATTATAGAGATAAATAATATAGTACATTGTCATTTTTCGATATATCCTCCCTTTGCCTTCACTACACGCCTCAATCTGTTTGGAACTTGACTGCACGAGGCTCGTATGGTTTTTTCTGAAATTTTGTCCCAACAAGTCATCAATCTATTCCTTAGAGCAGTTGTCTCAATCTGAGTTATGCAAACCACTAGCGATACACGAAGCTTTTCAAGTGGTATGAAAGCAGCTTTGAATTATTGCAACAATTAACTTTTGTATTCGCTAAACGGCCTTTATAGCACTACCAGTTCTAGTCTTTTATCGCTCTCACCCGTTACTGTCCACCTAAAACAAAGCGGACATGTTTTTGCCAATTTGTGTACACTTGGTCTGATCACCCTGTATATATCTTATGATTACAGACTTGTTATCGATTTTAATTATTACCAAAAAAATTTCAGAGCTTAAGGTAAATTTACAGTAAAATTTTATTGTATAAGCCATGCTGCGTTTTCTGTTACAATTGCTCAAAATCTAAATGATGTTGCATGCCAGTACTTGTTTCTCTAACTGTTTTTTGTTGCTTATTATGAGCTATTGTTGATTCTAGAAGAAATAATATTTATCCGCTTGTTTGGACATTGAACTTATTGTAGAAAAGTTAGCTGGCTACTCTTGTTTGAACCCAATGCTCATCATCTCACCTTTTAAGTAAATGGGGGAGGAAATGACAAAATAAAGATTCTTACTGAAAATACCATTACATATCAGAGACTGTAGATATACAGAATGAATGAATGTGAATAAATGGATTGAATATGTGAAAGTGCCTTATTAAACGAGAATATATTTTTACAGATTCGAACACAAGATAAGGTTAGATGAATTGAAACAAATACCAGATGTTGTTCTGTTTCGTGATGGATCGTCTGGAAGAGAAATTTATATCAATCCTCAAATTAAGGATGAGTATGTTGGTCTTGTTATGTCTCCTTTTATACTTGAGTTAGTAAAGCCAGAGTTTACAATTTATTGCCTGAAGTTATCTAATGAAAATGGTTTTGGAATGAACAGTTTGCAATATTGAATTCAATATCAAAACTTTGAATATATTTGAACTGAAATCAGGATCTACACTAACAAGTTTTTACCTACAATGGCAATTCAGGACATATCATAAAATCCAATCTATATGCATGAATTCTGCTCTAAATCAGCTGTGGCACAAAATATTTATGCAGAGGTTTTGCACTCTGATCTTTAAAGATTCTAATGATATTTTTTTGCCCATTTGCTGAAAATTACCGTATTTTTCTGAAATTTTGAGCCTGACCCTATTAGTCTATAAAAATGTACCTGGAGTGGATGAATGTAATTATTTTATACTGTCTGGCTGGATTGGATGAAATTTTTCTAAAAAGATATATTTTTCAGGTCATCTCTTGGACAAATAATCACATCTTGTCCACGTAGTGGAAGAAGCACACCTGACATTAATCATGATTTTCTTCTGCCTGTTTGTAAATTGCATTATCCTACTGATACTCCCAGGTATATGATTATATATACGGTAATACACTTTTTTTTTCATATTATAGTACTTTTACTTCAATACTTATGAAACAGTCTTCTTATTTTTGTATTTGAGGTTAATTACTGATACAAGAAATATAAATATGGAATTTTATTTAATCTTCATGGAAAAAATCTTGATTTTCCGCTGATTGCAGTTGTTATGAATGTCTTGCTAGTGATTGAATGTGAACTAATATACATTTATACCTTTGTAGACCACCATCTGGTGAAAGTGGAGATTTATTGAAAATTGAGATGGGTCTTCGAGAATTTTCTGCCAAACTTCATGCATTACTTCATTCCCATAATGGAATTCTTCAATTAGATGGGTGAGTTCGTTCAATACACACATTCCATCACATTTGAATATTCGGTGCAGGTTCGAAACGAGGGCGGATTATTACGAGCGAGGGAATTGCTAGCCTCATGATCGTATGGTCGTCCACATAACTGCTGGTCGGTTATGGCTTCCTCCACCATCAAATCCATGCATTTGAAACAAATAATTGATCAACTTTTTCCCATTTCCCATAAACCGGTCGACATGTTGTGATTCCTCATATGGTTAAGCTCACTTATCGCCTTTCCTCTCTTTCGAAATAACTATGTAAATACTATCATATTCTCGTTTTATAGTATTTCAAGTATCTGAAACAAATAACTGATTGACTATTTCCCACACCTGCCATGGACTGGCAAGAGGCAGGTTCACTATATGATTGAGCCCTTATTTTGATTTCTTTTTTCAGGATAAATATAAACATTTACATTCATGACATTTCTTTACCATCGCTGTTAATCTTTTAGTTTTGAACACTGTTATCGTGCTGAATATGGAATATTTCCATTTCCTGCTGACATGGAAGAAGGAGGTGTTATTGTAGAACACCAAGCATCATATGTACCAGGAGTTCAAATCATCACATCTCAGCCTCATTGCCTTGGAGTAAAAGCAATAGTATGGGCTCAACCACAAAGTGACACAGGTATTTATATTGTTTACCAGCAATGTGAATAGTTTAGTATTCAAGAATAATTTTGCTATTATTTTAAATAGGGCTACCCAGTAAATGGCCTGCAATAATAGCAATTCTTACGCAAAACTTTTAATCCTGATTACTTTTTGTTCATTGAAATTTCGTTTATCAATAGCCATACTAGGCCTAGAATGATACAACTCACAGATCTTAAAACCTACTGACTAACTCTAAACACATTTTTAATATTATAGATCAGTGGTTCCCAAACTGCGGCCAATTATGGCCTGTGTAACAATTTAATATGGCCCGCCGAACTCGAGTGAAATAGTTTAAACCATTCCTCTTTACGTTTAAGATTCTGCCAATTGTTTAGACATTATCATAGTTATGTATATTCCTAACAATTTGATAGAACCAGTATCTTAGCTAGGTATCGACGCCCTGCGGGCGCTCCCCTCTCTTGGCCCGCAAAAATCCTTCCGCTTCTAATTTTGGCCCCCAGCCAATCAACTTTGGGAATCACTGCTATTTATGAATACGATCAGACTGTAACCCAAGCACAGACTTTAGACTAAGTAATTATATATTGAAATTTTGTTTTTATTTCGGCGGCAGGGTCAGACACGGCAAGTGACACATCTGGAGCTTCAAGATGGAAAAGTCCGAATTTAATTCATTTTAGTCGAGAAGTCGTAGAACTACTCAAGGTGAGTTACTTTCTCTGTTGATTTCTATGTTTCTACTCCAGGCAGGTTTGCATCAAATCATCAATTTTGGGCTCAAGTCAAACTTATCCTAAAAAGTCAGTGGTCAATTTTTCTTGGGTTTCTTGACTGAGGTGTTACTAGCAAAATGACCCAAGTTAAGGTCGAAATTCTGATCAAATTGCCCTTAGAAGTGTATTCGGGTAATTGGAATAAAAAATAACAAAATTTATTTTAGGATCCTAAAAATTCAAAAATGTCTTCCAAGTTACACAACTGTATCCACCTCACTGTGCTTCTGAAGATCAGAATTTTGTTTTCTTATTTTATATAGTGCTTAATACACGCCTTTCCCTCGAAACAAGGCTTTATCAGTAGCTGTTAGTGTAGGGCCTTATACCACTGTCACTGATATCTATCGTTATGTAAGGAACTTCTATTATTGGGAAGGAACAGAATCCTTCTGGCTCAGCATTGCATACCTGTTGGAGTTTTATTTTGATCCACTGAGCCTTTGATCCACTTCAATCATTCAGTGGTATTATATTTTTCAGGATCTGCCATACTGTTGTCTGCCATATGATAAATTTAATTCAACTTATCAAAGAACATTCGGACATGCATGCAGAGTAGCTGAATATGGATTCACAAGATTGTCTGACTTACTTGCAGCAATTCCTCATGTTTTACAGGTAGTTTTCAAACTTTCTTATCGATAACCAGTGAATAAAGGCGGTGTGAGAATGTTTTTTTTTGGAATTTTCCTCGACGAGAACTTATGCTCATTTGTTAACAATCTATGAAAGTTATTAATATGAAAATGATATTACATTTTTGAAACTTGGGTGCTCCCGAAGTATGCGAACCAAGGTTGGGCGATAGTTTTTTTCCAATTTTGCTTATTTTAGTCCTATTATCAGTTCGAAGACTAGCCCAGAGGCTCCCGTACCTAAAATTATGGCCTAACCCTAACCTAGTACACATATTACATTCCGATGTCCGCCATCTTGGTTCGCATACTTCGGGAGCCCCTTGGGCTTTTATTGTAGTAAACAAGTTAATATACAAGGCTGTATAGCAGGAATGGGCAAGGTTCTATGACCAGGGGCCAAAAATTTTGCCCATCTAGACTGGCCATGTGAGTGTGACGCAAAAAGTTACATTTTATGGCCAATATTTACAGTGTCACAGAAGCAAAATGGGAAACAATAAGCCTCGTGCAAAAACTAAATTTAATTGCAATTTCAACAAATTCCCTGAGCTATTTTTAATTAAAACATCAAAAATTGTTTTTAGTTTGGTTGTGGCAGCATCAAGCGGGCCAGATTGATGTACCCAACGGGCCGGATTTGGCCCGTGGGCCATAGTTTGCCCATGTCAGCTGTAGAGTCACACAGATTCACACTGGTTTTAGAACTATGCGCGTCCTCCTGACGAATTCAAAATTTTTGATTCCGCTCAGACTGGGAAAAAAATATTTTGAATTTGAGTCGATCAAGTCCAAATCTCCTAAAAAGGTACAAAATATGCAGAAGCCATCAAGATATCGAGATGTTGTTTATTATTGCTCGTTCTTTTAATTTGTGTTTTCATCTGCATTCCAGATAATGGGAAGTTTGTCAAACCGAATACTGACGTTGACACATCGAGCTCAAGTGAAAAGATTCACGCAAGAAGTTGTTAAAATCTTAAAATCGACGCCAGATCGAGCTATATTAGTTGCTCAGATGCCTGAACTATATAACAGGTAGATTTTTTTATTCAAGATTTTAACAATGATCTTCGAATGCGCAAACCCAGAGGTGATAAATATAAATCATTAAGTACATGAAAATAGAACAAAGTATTGGCAGTTCGCTACTGGAACACAGTATCTCTTGATAATGGAGTTTTTTGTTGTTTAGGACATTTAATCGAGCTTGGCGTCATCGTGATTATGGAGTTAGTGTTCTATCTGATTTACTTGATGATATTCCAGAAGGTCATATTTGTACAACAGGCGAAGGAGATAATATTGTCTTATCACTGCCAATCAGAGGTAAATATAATTGCTTAATTTCGTACCAGTACCAAAAATTTGTTTTAGTGATTATTTGAGCACCAAATATTTGTAAATAGAAATCGAAGTTTGTGCGCATTTGATTTGATGTTACCAGAACAATCAATAGGTCTGCCACTGCAAAATTTTTTTTATTTTTTTTCGATGTTGCGAACTATATGTTAATGATGTGGAGAAAAGAAGAAAAAGAGTATAATATCTTACATGCTTGCCTTATGTCTAGTATTCTCATAAAAAAGTTTTCTACCTCTAAAAATGTGACTACGATTAGCATACTTATACTTTGTGCTCCCTTGACTTGTTACTCATTGACCTATTAAACACTGAATGGAGAGATTCTCATGTTTTGATTAGTCTTACAAAAGGCTAAAGGTTATATTTAAATCTTTTATATAAATGTTTAAAAAAAATTCAGAGCGAACCCACGAAGAGAAAGAGAGAACAAATCAATTTGCAAGAGAAGTTGTCAAAATATTGCGAACTCGTCCTCATTATTGTATGCCGTTCACTGATTTTGTGCCGACTTATCACAGACAGTTTGGACGACAATGTAAACTTGCTAATTATGGATTTACAAAATTGATAGATTTGTTTGAAGCTTTACCGCATGTTGTGCAGGTAAGTCTGGATACTGAATGTAGAAACTAGCGATATTCAAAATAATTTAGGTATTAGTAATCCGTAATGAAATTCTGGAATGAAAATATGGGTAGAAATCAGAGTACTTGATAAAAGCTTGAATTCGTATTCAACTTCTCAAAAATTTTTTTTTAACTTCATTTTAAGAATATTTGGAATATTTTTTTTTTGGATTCCCGTTATTTAGAATATGGGGGCTTGCGGTTTAGCAATCGGAATAAAGAGATTTATTTACGACATTTTACCAAAATAGCTATAAGTTTATATGTCACACAGTAAATTGGGTGGCAAGTCTATTTTGGTGGCACACAAAAAGCATATACATTATTGAAAACATAGAACCAATCACCCAGACAGTTTGCTGAACATTCACACACAATAAGAAACATGTTACATCGATAATTCGCTAGAAAGAATAGAATCATGTGTCTGAATTGCATCGTTTAAACATGACTTCAGTAAAAAAAATTGAGGAATTCACCTTAACGTTTGGCGGCCAAATAAAAACAAGATGTCGGTGATTTAAAATCTTTGCCTGGAGCGATTCGAATAATTTACTATTCGATTCGATTCAAAATGACCAGCCCTAGTGGCAAGGTCCGTTCACATTTATCCAACTTATTTTTCAGGTTTTAGAAAGGGGGACTGAAAAGCTTATTGCGCTGACCGATACGGAACAACAAAAGATATTGAGCATTCAAATAACCAGTATATTGAGAGCACAAATTCCGCCAGCCTTATCAATGCTTCCAAATCGTTCTACTGATAACAGCCATAAAAATAATCTCGATGGACCTACATTGCCATTAGCTTGCGTTCCAGCTCTATTTCAGCAAAAATATGGATTTCCTCTCGTTCCACAGGATTTTAATGCCGTTGACATTGATGATTTGATGAAAAAATTATCTCATGCGATTAAGGTTTGTGAATTTCAAGTTGTATTGCTTTCTATGTCGAACTATCCCTTTGTCCCTGACACATAAAATATGTCATTCTGATTTTGTTGTGAATACACTTATATACATATCCTTTTTTTGTGTGGAATATAAAGTGTTTGAATCATACTGCATATTTTGGAACAGTTCTCAAACTTTTCAAGCCGCGCCCCTTTTTTAGAATTTACTGAGTTTCGCGCCCCACCTCAAAAATAACTAGCTAACAATAGGCTACAAATTCCATATAGTAGAACAAAAGTATGTTTTATTCAAAAATATGTTGAAAATGCGTGGATGAAACTAAATATATCCAATATAAAGAAATGTAAATATCAAAAATACGGCACGCAAGATCATATTTAACAAATATTTTTAATTAGCTTTACGCCTTCTCAAAAAATTGTCTACGCCTCCCTATTGGGTTGCGCCCCACCGTTTGTGGAGCACTGTTTTAGAAGTATCCGAGCTTGAAATATATGTATGGAAACTTGACTGAGGACTCCGAATTTTATTTGTTTTCCGGCATGCCCATTATATTTTTTTCCCGTAAAATTGTGATGATTTGAGTTATCAAAATTTCATGTCTTTCAGGTTGTTGTCAACAAAGCCGGAGATAAAATGGTGAAACTTGCAGAACGTAAACCAATTCGTCTTCTATCTGCTCAGTTACTTGCATTATTACTTGATCAGACATCAGATCAACTTGATGTTGAACATCTGCACACAATGTATATGGAAAGGTAAGACTGAAGTTTGGTGATCATTACACCTGTGTTATCATAGTTTCTGATTAATATTTATTTTAGACTTCTCTTCTTTATGATTAACTTTTTATCAAGTACACAATATTGATATTTTAGTATTCTGCAATATCATAACATATGAAGGAAACTAATAAAATCGCCAAGCTTTCTTAATTATTTCAATCTGAACTATTATTTATTGGAATTCTAAACTTCATAACTCTGAAGATAATCAAAATTGTTTTCTTTCTGGTAATCAGTAATTGATATATTTATTACCATGCATTCAATATCACACACTCTTAGCCAATCTACTGCGATACTGGTTAGCTTATCAAGCATTGCCCCTATTAATAATATCTGTCAGTTCATTCTGTCAGATCCAAACATAGTCATTTCCTGAAAATGTTTTATGCTATTGTTACTATGACTAACTCAACTCTGTTGGTGAATTATTGCAATTTCTTTGATTTTTTGTTAAAACTATCTTCGTTATTACAGTGATCTATTCATCGTTATATAATTTATATCAATGTTGAATTGTGGATAGGAAATATAAATCTTTTTTTTTTCATCTTGTTCAGATTCAAGGAGAATATCGATCCATCAGAATACGGATTTCTTTTGTTTTCTGACATCATAAGAAAAGCATTACCTGGAGTAGTAAAGGTATTTGTATTCCGGATTTTATCAATTTTTTAAAATTTAATGAACTAATTTAATTTAATCCTTTTTATTTCTATTGCAGATGGATTTGGATGCACCTGAATGCCTTCATTTGAAACCACTTTATAATGAAGCAAGATCTATCAGATCCGTATTACTGAAAAATAATGGAACAATGAATATGGGGTAATGGATTTTTTTCTAGAATTGTGTTTCATGATGAAATCCTTCTCTAAGTTGAATACAAAGTCGTGATAGTACTATATGATCAATTTTGAAAGTAAATATAGTGCAAAGTAGCGTTTCACAATTTTGCCAGTTATATTGTATTTTCACACCTTATATATACTATAACCTTATACTCTTTTACATTAAAAAATTCCAAAAAACTAATTAATAGAATTTTTCCTCGGCAAATCATAAAAAGTAATTGAAATGGAGACAAATCAGGAACTTGAAATGATATTGAAATATGTTAATTTTTACAAATCTTAGTAATCAAACATTAACTTCACTCTTTGGGTTTATTTCAGAGAATTCAATTTTGCATACTTGACAACATTTCAAAGACCAGTTGATTTTGAAAGATATGGATTTCCTACATTTGAATCTCTGCTTCGTGCTTTACCAAACGTTCTTGTTGTCAAAGGATTTGGTGCCAATCGAACATTGACTCTGAGAAATCATATGCAGTGTGAGTTTTCATCTTCATTCTTTGTCTTATAAATTTGCTTTTTCCAAATACAGTTTTTTACACTTATTCGTTCCATTTTCTCGGCATTCAGACACTAATATCAAACATTATGTCACGACTCACGAGCTAGTATAATTCGGAAAGACAGAAATATTTCTGATTCTGACTATTTTTTTTTTATCTTAGTTGGTCCCCTGACAGCAACATCAGTCAGAGGAGATAAATCAAATGAAAAAACTATTTGTGGATCGGCTAGCATGGATGATTTGCAGGTTCGAATTATATTCACCGAATATTTTAACTTAAAGTTTGCTGAACAGCTGGAAAAGTGGGAATTTATTGTTTTTAATAAATCGCAGAAAAAAATTATTTTGTCTTGGAGCAGTTTCCATATATTTTGGGAGAATATTAGTGAAAATTTGGATGACCCAATATGGTATTCTGTAACCATTTGCCTTTGCTATTTGATTGCCTAAATATGGAGCTCGACAATTATGAATTTTGAACATAATTATAGAAAGTTTTTACAGAAATTTCTATCTGTAACTTGAAAACGCCAAATATTGGTTGTAGATATTTTGTTATCCCATAGCAGTGTTTCTCAAACTTTCAAGTGGCCTCCCTGCCCTTTTTTTTAAAAAATACTTAGTTTTGCCTTTAATGCATTTCTCAGTTACTTCATGTAAAATTAATGTAGCAATGGAGAACTGCACCCAGTGAAGGTCTTTACTCATGCCCCTCAGAGGACCACTCAGTGTCTCCCTAGTGCTCAAAGGATCCAGTTTGAGAAACCCTATCCAATATAATTTATTACAGGGGTTCTCAGACACTGGGGCGCGTCCCACAATTTTTTGAGGGGGCATGAAGCTAATTAAAAATAAAGTTATATTTGATCTTGCCAGTCTTATTTTGGACATTTACGTTACATCCACGTATTTCCAACATGTTTTTTGAATAAAGCTTACTTTCGCCTTACTATCTGTTATTTGTAGCCAATTGTTAGCTAATTATTTTTGAAGGTGGGGAGGATACTTGACAAATTCTAAAAAGGGTGCCCGGCCTGAAAAGTCCGAGAACCATTGATTTATTATATTAAATTAGTATCGTATTGCTAATCTTGACTAATGCTTAAACTTTTTTAAGGCAATGGATTCATCTCAGTTCAATTCTGTATCCTCTGCTCCGATTGTATCACAAAATGTGATGAAATTTGCACGGGGTAACAGTAGGAAACATGAGAAGAATTTAGTCAATTCTGCAAGTATGGGAGATTTCAAATCTGAAGAAGAAAATAAAAGAAGAGAGAGAATGGATCCAGGTAAATATCCTATTATTATTAATCACCATGGTGACAATACTGATATTAACATTTTGGTTCGCATTGCAATTGAATTTTATAGTTAATTACAATTAGGAATTATGCAATTGTGGTTATTTAATTTTCCTAATAAAACAACTTATGTTACCCTTTTTTGATAGATTCCTCTTAATGTCTATTTTGAAACTCTTCATTATTCCCTCACTACGCATTATGTTTAGGTATATTTGTTGTTCAATCTTGAATAGCTAATTACCAAGGGATACTCGAGACTTGTATTCCGATTTTTGCACAGTTTAGAGTTTTTATAATGGGTGTATGTACAGTGATATGAATAGCGTTAGTTTTATGTTTCTCAAGATTTTCTCATTTTTTTTTGTATTTATTCGTGATCCTTTTTTGTATGATTCATTCTTTATTTTCAGAGCGGTCAGCTCCAAACTGGCTCCCGTCCACTCGGCCCACTGTTCCACTGTATTCTGGACCTTCTTTCCAATTTCAGTATTCCAAACCAAGGTATGTGATGTAAGTCTTGTAATGTAAGTATCAGGGAAAGTTCAAATTAATTTACCCGGGTTTAATACATTTTTAAACATGGTCTTGCGTTTTTAGCAGATATGAGCAAAATCGAATACAAGTAAACTGAAGTATTCTGATATTAAAACTGATTTTCTCTATCCATGTACTCCATGAAATAGTTTTTTTCATGCAGTGGAAAGTGTTTTTCTTCATGTACAACTCGTTTTAATTTTTTGTAGACTACCTCATCCTATGAACACATTTGCAAAGTCACGTCATTATGAGACAAATTCGTCACCGGTCACGACTTCATCTTCAATGTGTAATTTCATTATTGGAGAATCAAATTCAAACGATACTAGTTCGGTAAGTGAAAACAATAACAGAAAATAGTTCGACTTGAAATTTTGAATCTTTATATTCTAGCAGCGACAGAGCCTTTTTTGTTCTTCCTTTCAATGCAGGGATTACTTTGCTTATAATTTTACTGTTTGAATTGAAGTCAAAGATGGGAATGTCCCATGTATTACAAATAATTTTGGGTGCTCCCGTAGTATGTGAACCAAGATGGCGTAACCCTAACCTGGTACACATACTACGTTCCGGTGTCCGCCATCTTGGTTCACATACTTCCAGAGTACCTATTTTTGCACCCTAGATTCCTGATTACTAATTCTTTTGGCCATGAAAAGATGTAATTTTATGCAATCAATTGTTGCATATTGCACATCTTGTTTGGTGGTATTTTGCATGTTTTCATTTTCTGTGATAAAAAGAATTCTTATATTGCTTACACATCATAGATTTCGGCATGATATGGAATTGATAATGACAATGAATTGGCAAATATTTCATTAAGGATATGGGAATGCCATCAATATCATTTTTTTTTTCAAGTTGATAGGCTCCTGTATATACAAGTATTTTATTTTTCTGAAATTTCTACTTTCTATGTTTTTATCATTTGTTGCGGTATATCTTGAAAAATATGATTCACACTATAACATGAGTAATCATCACAATTTCAATTAAACTTTTATTTTCAAGTCCCAAGAAAACCAGGGTACCCCAGTTCGACGAGGTGTAAGTGTCAGTGTAATCACTCTTCCGAATGGCAGCACACCCATTGCATCAACATCTTCATGTAGTTCTGAGTCAACTCCTAAGAGTTGTCGATCATCTGAATCATCTGTGGAATATTCAGAGGATGGAATTTGTTCATCAGATGAAAGTTATCCATCGCAAAATGCTATTTTAAACAATGATTTTCCGAAGTAAGTGTTTGACTTTTAGAATTGAATTATATTATTTGTAGGTGAAAAAAATGGTGGGAGCCAGCATTGCCTTTTTTATATCTTGCTGTTGGTATTTGTTGGTGATTAGTTCCATAATTATGCATTGAGTGTAGAGATCAAATACACTAAAATTACTAATTTTGAATCATTTTCAGTCAAAAAAGTAATTTGGGAAATTCTTTTGTTCAGGAACGATGTAATAAGTATAGCAATATAGTTTTAAGTAATGACAGACACTTTTTATGAGATTGTATTAAGCATTATCATTAATTTACAAGTGAATTATACTGCGTTACATTCCATTTTTCAGATTGAATAACAATGGCATTTCCAGTTTACCAAATTCACCGTTTGGGAGAATAACTGCGACTGCGTATGTTGGTCCTCTACCTTCTATGAGAAGTAATCATCATCGACATACAGGTTCAGATCACGGCAGTCCTGGACAACTTCAACTTGCAGCATCTTTCCCCACACTTTCACAAACGTAAGACAATATCATGGAGATTCGGTGCATTTGTTTCAAATTATGTACGGAATACACCATATATAACAAGTTTTTTTATGAAATATCATGTGTAGATCATTTTCAAACTCTTGCACTGGAAAAAGAGTGTCTTCGCGGGTTGGTGGTCTCTAGTTGGTTTACATTTTCCATAACTATAAATTTGATTTCAAATTTCAACCACCTGCCAGCCTGATTATTTTGGAAATCATTTTTGATGACCCAGAAATTTATTGTGGTCATGGTCATTGGTCAGATTCTGTATTTTTTGTAATAAATGATGTTTTTTGAAGACTCTTAATTTCTCTGTGACTTCTGAAGTATTTGCAACATATATTATTTGAATTTGAATCACACGCATGGCAGAATTTCGAATTATTTCAATATTGACATCTTTCTGGAGAGTTTGTGATCAGAAAGAAAATTTCACGTATAGATCAGAATCACAAAAATCTTAGTTTTTAGAAATTGTAAAAATTTTGGAGCAAGTGAGTGTATGGGAGTTTCCACTTTTTTCAATGCAAATTTTGCTGTTTTCCACAAGTATTGTGCCTAGCACATATTTTTTATCAGAAACAATCTTCCAGGTGATCCAATGTGATATTGGATTGCATTTTTAGGAAGAAGTGTTGAATAACTTGTTAATTATATTAAATTTTCAATTTTTTTCTATGCTTGCTTTGCTATACAAATCTGCCACATTCCATTTTGTGCACTTTTTCCTACTTTGGTGTTGGTTAAAAATTTATTTTATTTATTCTGAGGTGTAGGTATGTGGGAATTGGTGTTTACATTTGTTTTTCAAATCATTTTCTAATTTACTGTGTCAAGAAATCATCATCTTTTCATTTAAATCGTAAAATAATTATATGTATTTTAAAAAAATATTCCAAGAAATGTATTTCACACTTCTGATATAATTGACATAATGTAGTAATATTTTATCTCCTATGATGTGTATTTTTTACTCAAAACTTTGTTCATCCGCAACAATTTGGTTCATTCTAAATTTGAAACCAATGTTATCTCTTGCCCAATGTACCTAGTCAGTTTTTGAATTAAATGTTGAAAAATATTTATGTCAACATGGAAAATAGACTTCAATTAACCAATTAACCAAGATTAACTTAAGCATCATTGCTGTTCTAAACATCTATTGTTCTACTGTTGCTCAAGCATGAACAAGGTGACAATTTGCTCACTTTTTCAGGAGCGAATATATTACATTGCTGCTGTTTTGTAACTTTTTCTATATTTCCACTCTGTTCCTGTGTCACTTTTTATAAATGTATCCTTCATAGATTCAAATAATCTGTGCATGTTGTATGATCGAGCAAGTTATATCATTGCTAGTAACCTCAATACACAAAAGCCAGGTTAGAGCTTTTTCAATTTTTTCAATAATTTTTTGTTATGCAAAAAAATCTGGACATACGCTGTTAAATTGTTGACAGCTATGTATCTTCCTGGAAAATTTTTCATGCTGTTGTTCCAAGCATAGCTTTTATTTCGTAGGGAACTACTGGGTTTTCGAAGGGATATTTTCAGTTTGACATTATTCTTAATCATCATACCCTTAAAACTTAATTTGCTATTAAAATATGTCTCTTGTATGAGTCACTGGAAATGATGTTGTTTTAGGGTAATATTTTGAATCTGTATTTTCTTATTTTAAAATCAAATTTGGACTTTTTCCAATTTGTTTGGAAATTGAAGAGATTTTGTATTCAAGAAATGTGACAATTTTTCATGATTATTGCTCTAAATTTTTTGTCTGTATGAATATGAGAGTGCTGTACTTGCGTGGCTGTTTTTTACTATTCAAGCTATTTATTTTTCTTCTTCCATTAGCATGGTGTTCACACTTTGAATTTTATTATTTTCTTTTTTCTTCAATATTTTGATAAAATCAGTAACTACTTTTTTTCATCAGTGAAAGATTATCTTACAAGATCAAGCTGATATCATATATAACTCCTGTATGCCAGGCATGGCGCATAGATAGGGCAGGCTTGTCTCCTTCACCCTGTGTATGTGTATGAGATTCAGAATTTTGTATCTGGATGAATATGTTTGAATCATGGTACTATATTTGCGTAATCATCTTTGCAGATTTGTCAGAAAAGTTTTTGTAGTTGATCAAATATACCCCCTTTTTCCAAGTCTACTTTTTCTCCATATCATTTATACTGAAATTCTCTATTTTTGTCGACATATTGTAGCAACTTTTTTGATCTAAATATCTTCTTCACTTCTTTGTTTCGTGTTTTATTGAGTAAGAATTTGTCAGAATCGTATTTTTAAGGCGAAAATGTACTTATGTACAACAACTTCGAGCTTTTTGCATTATTTGATTACAATCTCTCACGCTTCAGTGCTCGATCAAGCATGTTTGATTCTGCCAGCTTTTCTTTCGTGCTTGGTCGATCGAGTGTGACCTGAAGCGTTGTTGTTAAACTGAATTATCGCAAAAGAAAAACCATCAAATTAAGAACATGTGTTTTATTGTGGTCTAGGGTGGATTTTGGTATTCAAATATCGCATATTCATAAAACAATCGGGTGCTAGACGATTCATGGACTCATCGCCGTAGCAAGGTCGTCGGGAATTGGAAATTGCCACTCATTGGATTTAAGAAAAATGATCGGGCTAAAACTCCAATGAAAATGTGCTAGGCTCGTGTGTGGAGCCATTCTAGTTGGGAATTTTTATTGGTTATATCAAATCCTGGGATATGTAAAGCTAAAAACAAGCAAGTTAATCTTAGTCTTCTGACGGCTGTTGTCGAGGTGATTCTTCGATCAGAATTTGATTGCGCGATTGCACAATCCGAATTTGATGATTACTAAAACGGTTGTAATCCGAAAACGGTACGCTGTGAGAAAATTACATCTCCGATTGCGTGGTAGCAATCAGCTCGTCAGTCTGAGCAGCTCCGCTTGAATTCGTAAGAACTTTGCATTCAATATCGATTGTGTTTTGATTTCAGACTTGCTATCGGTGTAGTCGGATCCAGGGGAATTTCGGTCCCGACATATTGAAAATTTAACTTCCGACTCCGCATGTCAAAATGTTGACTGCTTAAACATTGATGCTTGTAAGTGTTCATCTCAGCTACTCTCATTCGCAATTTTCAATCTGACCCATGACTTCATATGGGTTCATGTTTGACATAGTTTTCATAACAGTTCAGAGTACGATGGAACTCTTCTCCGCCTCAACAGCTTCGGCTCACCGAAATTTTGTTATCCGTAAGTTCCAGTAACGATTACAGGCGAGTTTTTGAGACACAAAGTGGATCTATGGATCGTTTTGTTAGTATTATTGTTTGTAGTTAGTATTCTTCTTGTTGTTGCGAAAAAATTCACCTTTCTCTTCAGCTACTGGACCAATTTTCAGTGGTTAAGGATTGCTGTTGTCGTTAGAAGGCCATTACTATACTTATTTAAAAAAAAATTTGCGATCTGTGGGATTCGTTTTTTACTTTGAACTGTAAAAGATTTAATAAATACTACTTCGTTCTGGCTTTTGTGTCAGCACATTTGAGCATTGCCTTGTTTAAGTAAGGAGTAGCTCAGAGTCGTGAGTCGTATAAAAATGCTTTATTCTAGACTAGTACTGAACAAACCTCAAAGTTAAAACTCATAATCACATAGTTTATATGTATTAGCAGCATCTTGAATTATTATGTATTTTGTCATGTTAATGCTAATGATTAATAGTTAGAATTAAAAAAATGGCTTCTGAACACTGATCAAAATCCACTACAAAATAAATCTTCGCCATCTTCATGTTCTCAGTTCTGGCCTTGGCACTGGTTTTTGGTGATCTTGAGTGCATTGATTTTTCCTACCAGAATGATTTGACATGTCTCCTTCTGTAAATATTGTTAATACAAATATGAAGTAAACCAGTTTACATTCCCATCGTGTGCTATTTTCTTTGTTATTACGCTTGGTTTGCCACTAGATCTTTATTTCCGATTGTTAAGTTAATAAAAACGAAAGCGAACTAAACATGTATAGTCCACTAGTAAAACCAGGTCGCGATGTAGTTATCAACTGAGAAAGTTTTGCCAGTTAGTGAGCTGAATAACAAATGGTCATGTCCATTGTCTGCTTATAGCGCTTATGATATGATTTTCAGCCATTAGTTAACCAATTTGTTTGATTGAGAGTCATGGATTTGGCTTAGAGAATGTATATTTAATAAAGATAGGAAAAACTAGCTTCTGATTTTGCCATCACACTCACCACGTGGTCTTGTTTTGCCTTCATCTCTACTTTGTATTTCATTCCATCTTGTACTTCCATCTTTTTGCACGATGATATCGATGCACCTTCGAAATGACCTTGTTTGAAATTGCCCATATCCATTCCAAGTGGATCCGGCATATCAAATTCATCGTTTGTTTCGTCAACTTGTTTATTTAAGTCGTGCACAATTTCCCTGAGCAAGCTCTAAAAAAAATTACAGCCGAAGCCCAAATAAAGCAGCCTAAACAACATGCATTATTTTGAATGCAAGAAAGAACAAACTAAGAACTACTTTAAAATTATGATCAGGGCTTTGGAACCGGGAAATCAAGAATAGACTCCGACTTGAGGTATAAAAATTGACTCCCTTTCTAGATCCGAAATCCGAAAAAATCAAATTTTGATTGACAAGTCCATTGCCTCTGATATGAACGCTTAGTTAAAATAACACTGTGCAACAAATTTGAAGTGAAAAAAAAGTACAAGATATATAAGACCTGTCTCGGTGTAAGAAAAGTATGTTGATTCCAAATCTGACATTTATTTCTCTGGATTAGGTACCATTTTCATGTATTTTATTAATATTTATTTTGAAAAAAAAAAACCGAATTCACCAGTTTAAACAACATTTGTACTCTTAACCCTCTTGTGTAGAGTGGCAGCATCCTTTTTTAAATTCCAGCAGTAGTCTGCCAACATGCCAGTGTTCCATTTTCCTTTAAAACGTTTCTCTATTATTGAAATATCCTGATGGAATCTTTCGCCATGTTCATCACTCACATTGCCAAGATTCGCAGCAAAAAAATCCAAATGAGAGTGGAGCACATGAACTTTTAGAGACATGTTACATCCAATATCATGAAAATGACGCATTAGATCATTCACAACTTGCACATAGTCTTCTGAACGATGTTTTCTCAGGAAGTTATCACAAACTTTCTTGAATGACTCAAAGGCACATTTTTCTTTTCTCGTGAGATGTGTGTCAAAAGTTTCATCAAGAACAATTTTTCGAATTTGGGGACCTATGAAGATACCTTCTTTTATTTTAGCTCGGCTTAAGGAAGGAAACTTTTCTGCAAGATATGCAAATGCAAAGGAATCCTTGTCCAGTGCTTTCACAAACTGCTTGAACAAACCGAGTTTAATATGCAAAGGTGGTAAATGGATTCTATCACTTTGCAGAAGTGGTTTGTGTTTGATGTTATGTTTTCCTTGCTCAATTTCATCTCTAGCGGGCCAGTGCTTGCGTACATAGTGTTCAACTCTTGCTCTAGAGTCCCATAAGCACAAGAAGCAACAAAATTTAGTATAGCCTGACTGAAGGCCAGTGAGCATGGCTATAACCCTGAAATCTGCACAAACATGCCATTTATAGACGTTATACTGTATGCTTGTTAAAATTGTTTTTAATTTTCATATGATTCTTTCATAGTTGTGCTGTAAGCTGTAGGAACAGATGGCAGGGTGTTACCATTGTGGAGCAAAACAGCTTTTATGCTTTCTTTGGATGCGTCTAAGAAAAGTCGCCAGTTGGTGTTATCATATGGTATTTCCAGTTGTTCAAAAAGTCCAACAATGTCATTGCAGAAGCATAAATCATCTGCCAGAGTGAAATAAACATGCAAGTTTTGTGCACGTTTTCTGTATAATGTTATTTTCACCCCTTTTCCAAGAAGATTTCGTTCTTTAGGCCTTGATGCAAGAAGTTCACTTTTGTCTTTGGTTAAATAAAGATCTCTGCATAAGTCATTTAGAGCATCTTGAGAAAATAGTATTGGTTTATCATTGCTTTCTGAATCAGAAAATCCTACTGTTCCATCACTGCAATGTTCATCCCCACTGCTTGAACTCCACATTTCCTGATCAGGGGGTTTTGGTACAGGTAATTCTTTTGAGTGCCCAACTGGGCGTATTGCTGACTGCAAATTTGGGTAAACGATGTGTTTCTTCTTTTTTGCTGTTGTACAGCCGGTATAGTCCTGCTGACAAAAATAGCAATCATTAGAATGATCTTTCTGCTCTCGCCAAATCATTGGCACACCAAACTTCATGTGAACATTCTTTTTTGCATACCATGCGCTCAATGTTTTCACACATGTAAGGCAACAGGCATGAGGAGCCCATGATTTGTCTTGGTCTCCTATATGACAATGAAAGTACGCCTTGTACAATTTCTTGATATGGCTGGTAATGCTGCGCCTTTCTTTAGCAAATGTTAATTCGCCATATATGTAGCAGAATTTGCTTGGATCATTTTTGCACTGTCTTGAAGTCATCGTCAAAGCCTATACTATAACCCTTGCCTTCCACTCTAGTACTTATGTTACATCTGCACATCAGGGTAGGTCTTTCCAGTAGTAGCAGTGGGGCCTAGCTATGAGTAGTAATTTGTTGCAAACTGGTAAGTCACATAATTCAATAAACTGAAACTAGAAAAGTATAACATTAAGCATACAAACTTTCTTTTGGTGCTACACTGTTGTAAACTCATTACAGCTAGTTACTACCCTGCCAGTTTAATGTACACAAATTCTACTACAATTCTATTTGAATAAAAAACACCTGATGGACTTTTGGTTGAAACAGGCTGTTGTGTTTTGCAAATAATAAATAATGTACATAATATGTGTATATTAAACTGTGTTTTTCTCTCAAGATTTATAATATAATACACATATTATGTGACCGCAAAGACGGCAGTAACCCATTTTTGACGTTTTTACTGAAATTCACGACTGTGTCAATTTTGCAAAAACTATACCTAATTCAACAAAAAGAAAGCCAGAAACAAATTTTCTAAGTTATTATGTATACAAAAATTGCTGCAGATACCCTGTACTTTTTTTAGTGTTGCACAGTGTAATTAATGGTTTTCGAATGGGATTTCTACCACTATTGAAAGTTCTAAATTCCGACTCCGGAGAATTCAAAATTCAAGAATTCAAAAACGATTCCGGCAGTGACTGCAGTGAAAATATGCCAAACTCCACAACTCTGATTAAATCTGTTCTAAAATGGTTTTTACTCCTGGAGGAAGGCATCGAAAAAAAATTTGGTAGTTTACACTTACAATTTAAAACATAAAAGCAGATTCAGTTATATTTGTCTTCTTGTTTTTCATTTTATGGTACTATTAAAACAGTATTGAAATAATGTGAAGTAAATTCACAGCGAATGAACTGCATTTTTAACGTAATGGTGCAAAGCAATATATGCCACATACCAAAGTGCTTGCGATATTTTTTTTTTTATATATATCTATGTTTTAGGATGTTCGGGTGAATGTCAACCGCAGTACCTTACATATGAAATCGTCGATTAAAAATACAACATATAAAGCAAGTTCAATCTTAATATATATATATATATATGTATCCTCAATTATTATATGTGGATGAGAAAAAATGTGGGTTTATTCATTTATAAAATGATTATATTTTAACTTATGACGGTCATGATTTTCATCAGAAGATGGGCAATGTATTCTAAAACAGTATTTTAAATCAATTTATAATGTTGTTGGATCCTGTCGCAAGCATTGCTATTACTCCAACAGGCTCGCTTCAGTCAACTGTATTCAGTGGTGGGATTCAAATATTTCAAGGACGGGCTCTTTTTTATATGGAACTCACTAACAATTGGTTCTATCGTTTCAGAAACTATACGCATGTCACCGCGTAAGCTGCATTAACATAGCACGCTTTAGAATATTTAGATAAATCTAAAACTTTTGAAACGCCAAATATAACGCTATCCGACATCTGCGGTCGTCGGTTCCCGTACATTTGAACCCACGTACATTTGAACCCACGACAATTGCACCTGCATACTATTGCACCTATGGAAATTTTTTTTGTTTTGCGGATATTTGAACCCATACTAACCTAACCCACGGGTTTTTGAACCCGCGGATATACACATGGGTTCAAATGTACGTGGGTTCAAATGTATGGTCACCGCGGTCGTCTAACGTCTAAAACAAAAACGGGTTCGCTGATACCGCAACATTCCAAGAACGGGTTCGTGGATATCGCTACATTCCAAAAGTATATCATATTTATTATGCTGTCCATTGAGTATATCATGCTGTAATGAATTGAAATCGCAATAAAAGAAGGATTCGTCGATTTGGGAGGAAGCAAGCAGCAGAACTCTTTTTTTTCTATTTTAAACTCACCGCTCTGTCTTCACTCGAGCAATCATCATATTGGGAATCATCATCGTCGTCAGCCTCCCCGTCATCAAGAGGAATGTCATCCCTTTCGTACACGAAAGGATCTGAATCGTCGATTCCCTCCTCAGGCTCGTCAATCTCTTCTGGTTCATAACACTCGTAATAAGGTACTGATTTGGTGTCTTCCACATACACGGCATCGCATATCTTATTTCCATCTATTGGAGATGCCACTTCAAATGTGAGAAAGAATCGGGAACCATCCCCGAGCTTTGCCTAAATGAAAGATTTGATCAGGTTAATATAAAACCAGGATATACTCGCGAAAAATTGAACAAGTTGAACAAAAAAAGGAGTCATTAAGTTTCTATTAGAATTCGAATTGATTTATTTGGTTGGTCATAAAAGGTGGATTATCTCGAAGCGTGTCGCGGGAAATCACCCTTGTAGTCTTTTGTACGAATACCTTTTACATCACTGCTAACTTTAGGACTTAAAAATAATTTGACTTGGACTAAATTCAAGTCATAAACCGCCCGCCGGAGAAGTCTGAAGGTGTAGCCTAGTTTGAAGATTGGTTAGACTTGGGCTACAGTTATCTAAAATATGATTTGACTCGGTTAGTTCTAATTAAATTTATCCTTCAGTAAGCTACCAAGCGAGAAAAACTGACTGTAACGACAGTATATTGACCTCTTTTTCCATTTTCAAAGTGTGCAGGTAAACTAACGGAATTTTCATTTCTTCTTCCATTATGTCAACCACTCGTCTTGATATCAGGTCAACCAGTTCGTCATCCTGTTGATACCAGGAATGTGCGACTCCGCACACAACAACTATACAGGATATTAATAAATTCAATTTCATATCTTCAAGTATATTCTGCGAAACAAATAATCATAATAAATCGAAAAAGGAGTTATGCGGACTGTCATCCACTGTAAACTTTGTTTCAATACGAAGCTTAAAAAAAAATATATATATAAATTACAATACATGCGGCCGAAAAATAGGAATCGTAGAAACTAGATGTATTATAATCGAATCCAACATAGCACAAACGTTTTCGGTTCCTATCGTACAGCCATTGACCTCTCCTGTGGAAAGAATGCTGTGGTTCAAACTATATACAGCACCTCAACCACAGTGTAACACCTGTAACCATTTGGTGGGCTACGTTGGGTCGACTTTTAAAACATAGTAGTCTGCGGCTGGCTGCTCACGCACTTGCAATTCAATTGGTCAAATCATCACAGTTTCGAAAAAAATTGTGATAAGAACCAGCTCGATCCAAATCACCCAGCTGTAATTGTACTCCATAAAATCAAACATTATCGTCCAATGAAATGTTTCCAGCAGAATTTATGTAATAACGTAGAAACATGTTGAGACAACCTTTACTGTCGTAACCGTTTGAACTTGTGATGCCACTATTTCAAGGCTGTAAAAACCAACTAACGTTAGATGTTGACAAGAACCTTGTAAGACCGTTTCAACTTCTATATTCACATCAGATATTCCACTTCCATTCGTACTAGCTTTATAAGCTATTTCATTCGAGAACCATTCAATACCTTGGCCCACTCTGAATATTGTCTCACTCCTTTGGTTGACAGTACTCGCAATAAAATTACAAATTCATAACTTTTCGATCGGAAAGATTTTATCAATTTAATTTTTCTCATTTCACTTAATTACTCAACTTCGCCACAAAGCTCAGCTGCGACATACTTCAGAGAAAAATAATAACATTTCATGAATATTTTCTCAAAGCGAGCACACTATCCCTAACAGTATCTTGCACATATGAGCATAGTAGCGGCAAGGTTTACAAAACTTTGTAGGCTTAAATTCGCATCCATATTACACTCTTAACTAAACTGCAGTATCATAAGGCTTTGAACCCATATCAATCTGTCGCAAACTATTTCTCTCGTTCGAATAATATTGACATTAAACAACCTGTAGAGTTAGTATTTATCAAATGGGCGTGTATGGAACTATAGTCGGTTCTGTACATAAAGGTGTTTGATTAAGGCGTCTACGAAGACGTTTGCTGTATTGAACTTTCATTACGATTCAGAGTTTAATATGGTGGAAGTCGCTCCGTTGTATGTTAAAACAATCTCATTGATTTCTATAATGCAGAACAGTATATTGACATTTTCCTCGACTGGGACTTTAAACAAAAGTGTTAAAAATGGTTAAAAGCCAGCTGTGTGAATTTGTTGGTGAAAATTTTCTGGATAAGATTTTCATATTTATCTCGGCAGAGGAAAGCCGATAAGACGGTCTAATCACATGGCGTACCACGGCCTATTTTCCGGTTACCAGTCCATTCTCATGTATGTGATTAGTTAGCCAGCCAGTTTCGGATGCCCATATATGGTATGGTGTTATGAAACTTTTTAGTATTTTTAAAATGCTGATTAATAAATTATTTACCATTGTTCTCCAACCATAATTATTCTTAAAAATCATATATATTTGTTAAAATATTAGTCCAGAAAATATTTTATTTACTTCAAAAACGCGTTTTACTAAGTATTAGCAATATCACAATAGCCCAATCAGAAGTAATAACAAGTGAGCAATGCTCAAATATGTGAACACGAAAATATATACAAAATAACTACATAACTTATGATGAATTGACCTTTCGTTCCAGAGAGAAATTGTCGGAATGTGCAGTATTACAGTGAGACATCAATTTCATCTCCCCCTCCCGGAAAAAAATCGCCAAACAACAACAACTATTTAGCAAATCGATACATATGGCCATTTCTCGTCCAAAAACAATCATGTATTATAGCAGGAAATATAACTTGGCCATTCATATCATGAGTTTTGAAATTTTAAACATTAGCATTGTCTAACACTGAATGATAGTGTTAATGATTGATATATTTACAACAATTTCTGTCAAGAGTGACCCACAAGAGTCTTCCTCGATTGTTGTTCAGCTTTACAAGCGAAGAATGGAATTTCACGCCCAGGCGTCACTCGCAAACCCGGATTTTTTTGTTTGAAATGAGGGCGAAATCAAACAAAATTTTCTGAAGCGTTAAATGATGAACAAAATAGTGACCTATTGACGAATGATGGGAATGGCTTCCACGTAGCTTCTGAGTTTAGATGCTCTGTATGAAATGGGCATTGACGGATTTACCTGTTGAAGAAAGCTATGTAAGGTGACTAGACTCGCTGAAGAAACCGAGGGTATCAAAATGGAAAAGAAATCAGTTATGTTTGCAGTCATTCTGATAGCAATATTCACACTGATGTTCTATTCATCGTCTTCGCATCTTGTTATTCAGGTGACGATTTTACTATTTCATACTAGATTTTATAAACGACGTGTTTTTTGCATTGGAAGCCAGTGTTATTTAGGTACTCCGGTAGTGTGTGTACCAGGTTAGGGTTAGGCCATAATTTTTTTCGATTTTCCTCATTTTAGTTCTATTACGAGTTCAGGGACTGTCTGTGTTATCCAAGTGAATATATATATATGTTTCAGTCCCTTTACACAACTTGATGTAAAGTAGGCAAATAAAATTAGTTACCTCCATATTGGTACACACACTTCTGGAGCGCCGTTCTCACTAACTGTTCATATATATCAGTATCACGATGACAATAAGGGATAAGTATTATGAAAATGATCTTCATTTCGGGATCGATCGTTTAGTGATACTGAGATTGCAATCCAAATTTGAAGTTGATCCTTTGCAGACGATATATTTCGAAATTGCACTCTTCCATTATGCATATATTTTCAGAAAGGTTACAGATATTCGCAAACCTCCCACGAGTTTATGAGTTTGTCAATGCCATTACCAACAGTAAAACCTATTGCGAATACGACAAACGAACACAAGGAACGAACGAGTCCAACACTTGCGCTAACGTCCATACCAACAACGCAAGGTAATATTATCGTCTTAGTTAATGTTTCGGTAAATAAAACTGGATAGAATATTTCATTTGGGCCGCCTCGGAAGAGAGGGAATGTGGCTTGGCATATGATACGAACAAATATACAAATATAGCATAAATTTACCAAGGCCAAGTTATGAAATTCACAGCGCAAGAAAGCACTATCTTAGTCTAGCTAGACTGTCTGAAAAAGTGAGATGGATATTTGCCTTTAAACCGCAAATCATTAAGCTCATGTATCCGGATCTGTGTGACGTAGTCTTTTGTGAAGCGTTTTGATAAATAGGCCAAGTGTTAAATAGCTTGTACACAATGTGTCTAGAAACCAAATTCATTATAAGATAATTTTTACAAGTGCATTATTTTTTTTAAACTTTAGAGAATTTTAGACTTATACGATATCATTTGAAAAAACCAACGCGATCAAACACAACGAAGTAATTAGTTCGAAAACACTATATTTCTATCTAAGCTCCATTGCTTGTAGTGTAACGTGCAACATTTTATTATTTCAGAAACAACTATGAAATACTCGGTGGTTGACGAGCAAAAAACGAGACAAGAAACACTTCAACGATCCTGTTCCAGGTTGCATCTAACTAGAAGTATTCCACAAAATGACGAAGAATTTTTAGAATTCATAAACAGAACAAAGTTATTCTTCTCTGACAAATACAAGGTGATTATCATAATGATTTAATTTAAAAGTAGCAAGCATCGACTTAGTATAGACAGTAGATATCAGTGTTTATCGCCGTCGATAGTATTACTATTATCCATACGATCAGTATACTGTAATAGGCTACATTTGGTAATTTTAGAGTCAATATTATTTACAGAGTATATATTAAAGCATTGATTGTGCCATTTTATGTACGGAGACCATTTTTAATTAAACTATACTTCTGTATTATATTGTGATTACCCAGCGAAAAGTCCCCAAAGATTCACCCAAATTGCAAAGAACGGAAACTTTAAAACTATGAATGTCTATTCATCAATATTATTCTTTACCACAGCTGATTGCATGCCAAATACCCAAAGTCGGTTGCACTAATTTCAAGAAAGTACTATTAGTAGCTGAAGGTTTAGTCAACAATACAAATCCGAAGGAGTTATCTGGGCACGTCACGCATGATATTGCAAACCGTGTCCTGCAGCTGAAGAATCTTGGTGACGTCACAGAAATCAAACGTCGATTAAATAATTATTATAAAGTCGTGATGGTTCGGGATCCATTGCATCGAGTGCTTTCAGCATATAGAAACAAGTTTGAAGCTCCAGACAATAAATATTACTCTAAAATTGCAAGAGAAATACATTTATTTTTATCCAAATCTAACTTTTTGAAAGAAAAATCTTCTTATAAATTAAGTTTCGTGGAATTTGTGAAATATTTGAACTCGGGCGATGATACTTATATTGATGACCCGCACTGGGATCATTATTATAAACTTTGTTCACCTTGTGCCATCAAATACAATTTTATTGCCAAGTTAGAGACCGTTGATGATGACATGAATTACGTCATGCAAACAGTCGGAATACAAAATATTACATACCCGCAAAATTATCCGGTGTCACAGAGGACTACAGATGAAAAAGTGTCGAAATATTTTAAGGGATTATCAAATATAACTAAAAATTTGATTTCAAGATATAAAAATGATTATGAGTTATTTGGATATTCACTAAATAACGGAAAATCCTAAATTTATTACCGTTAAAATTTTAAATATACTAAATTGTTCATAGAACTTTTTAATAGCACGTATCTCTATTTGATCTTATTCTATCTGATTCATCTGACTCATGGTAGAGTATATTTTTAAAGTAAATCAGATAATTTGAATATTTTATGATTTCTTGCTCAGAGCCACGGAGAACCATCAATTTAAGAGCCAATGCTACGAAAAATAACTGGTATCAAGAATGAAACCGAATAAAACAAAAATCAATGATATATTTAATGAAATGATATTTTTAATTGTTCAATACTTACTTATTTTCTTACACAAAAGTGGGTACTCCCGTAGTGTGTGTACCAGGTCAGGGTTTCGCCGAAATTTTATTTCGATTTTCCTTTTTTTAGATCTACAACGAGTTCGGAGACTGAGTGTGTTAACCAAGTGAATATATAGCCCATAGGTTTCAGTCCCTTTACACGACCTGATGTAAAATAGGCAAACAAAATTAGTTACCTCCATATTGGTACACACAATTCTGGAGCGCCCAAAAGTGAAATACTTAAGTGCTTCTGTGAAGTGCCAGTACATTGAGTCCAATCGCCGCTGATGTATTTATGTTGCTATGAAATCATACTTATTGTTTTATTTGGGGAAAATACTATTTACCCGCCCTATTTACCTATTTAGGCCGTTAAAATATCTTGATGGTAGAAGTTGTATGACTGTATTATTATATTGCTTGACTATTTTCTCGTTTTTTTATTATACATAAATATAAAAAAAACTTCAAATTACGAAAATACAAATATAAGTTAATTTTTACAAAATCGACATAAAAATCTCATTTGTTATTTTCGACCAAAATAATGTAATTCGGAAAAAAAAATTGATTAAGGCAAAAAATGTTTATTCAAATATTAAACACTACAGTTTGAAATGTCATGTCGATATAACGACAATATTAATGTAATGATACAAATGAAACTGTGTTTAAAGTTCATCGCGTATATTCAATTTCTAGTATTATTGATCAATAGCTGACAGAAAATGCCACTATATGTGTTATTAGTATTAAATTAGTTGCTTTTCAGGTTTTACCATTCGAAGATTGAGAAGCTTTATGTTTTTTTTCCTAACAAGCAAGAATTATGTTTAGGTAGAGTCAATAGCTTAGTACTGTGAAGTAAAAAATATCTGAAACGGATTTGTTATGCAATGGTATTTGTTGCATATTGATCCTGTTGTTTTTTCCTAGCTACGCTTGTTAGTATGTGAGCGACCTGTACAACAATCACGTCACAACTTAGATTTATTATTGAACTGCAGTTTTTTCAGTTGGCACAGGCGAAGAAAAATGATTATATTAATTGTGAAAAGGCCATCACATATTTCTGATTCATTTGACGACATCAACATACGTTTGACATAAATCGTGACATGATTTTAACATGTCAGCACATGCGTAAAGCGAAACTTGATACAAACAATTGCTGAATGCAATATGACAGTTCAATTTTCACATGTTTCGGAAATGATTGTAAGATGGTATTTTCGTGCTGGCGTTGCTAAACAAGGAAATGTTGTTGGAGTTAGACTATATAAAAGTTATCGAACAAGTAGGTATGTGATGGAGAATACTTTAGCATTGTAGGAAAAAGACAAGTTTTGGCGAAAGCTTAGATTCCCTTGCTAATATGTTTGTTAAGTTTTATATCATATCTATCGGGAGGCATTATACAGAAGCTGGCGTATAGGCACGGTTCATGTTCGATGTTTGCATTCAATTTTACATATCATTTTAGTTACCAAGGTAAGAAAGCAGATTGGCCCACCGATATGTTTAATAGGAAAAGACTGCTTTAACTTAGATGTTTTTTTTTTATTCATTTGTACGGTAAAATGAAATGTTCCAGTTTTTTTTTAAGAGATAAACATCAAAAAATGATACTCATGGGCTTGTGAGTTCTTTTTTTTGATAACATTGGAATTATATAGTTTATTCACGTAAAAAGTTATACCGAAACAATACTTAGATAAAAGTTATAAACTAAAAAGTACACTATTTGTGTGATATCAAATTTCAAGGTATAGTATTTTAGTACCAATCTACCTTGGAAAGCTTATGTGCGTGATAATATGATGAGAAAATGGTCAAACGTTCGATTGTTCTATTGATGTTTTGTGCAGCGTCAAGTATACTAATATATGGATCGTTCAAGAAACTGTCACTAAATCAGGTAATCATCAGGCCTAATTACATGCAGCAGACCGCAAGAAACGTACTACTTATTATTGGAACATGGAATTGGTTCCTTTTGATAACCTTATTACTTTCGTTCCCAAGCAGAATTGCGCAAGCTTGCATTCTGTGATCTTCATTCAGTCTCACTCGAATACGAAACAACACGTTTCCTGAGTAGATTCGAAACAAACGAAATATCGTAATCGATCGATTGTCGATTCCATTTAGTTAGATCAAGGTTTAATAATAGAAATATGATTCAGAAAAATATCCTGTTTAACATATACTCGTGCAGATATGTGGATTTCAATGAAAATAATGACGGTGCAATCAATGAGTGGCATGTGACTCGATTAGATACTATCAGCCTAACTCATTGCGCCCGAATCTGGGTTCCGCGGCAACCTGGGGTTCCGCCGCTACAGTCCACATATTCCACATGTTTCCATTTAAATCTGAGATATGTATGTTGTTTAATTATGATCAGATATATCAGGTTTGCAACTATTTTTAATCTTCATTGTGGTTCCGCCCCACCAAGAAGGTTGAAAACCACTGGCCTAACTAGATAGTATTCAGTACATTTGACTTCAAGTTATCAGTTATCACAATGTTTAACGATACTTTGCGTGATAAAGTAATTGGGACCTTTTGTACAAAGCCACTGTCCATAATGCAAAAATGTGAGATTTGAGAAAAACACTTCCGCCATGTTTTAAAATAACAAATTAGTAATTATCCAATTGGGGTTAGGGTTCAGAATGATCCGGAAATTTGAATTTCCAGCGCAATTTGTATTCCTAACTTTAACTAGATAACTACTAATTTTTTTTATTTTGAGAGTTGTCGGGATTTTTTGGCGGGGTATTTGTATAAAAGATCCAGTAATTGCTTTATAATTCATATTATTATTCCGTTGTTTCGGGTCGAGCCTATTGTTGAATCATGGATAGGAATATACCATGAAACTCCATTTTCTGATTTGATGTAGACATTAATCTAGCTTTGTTTTATGTTGAACATGTCCATGCTCAGGAAAATGATTCTGACCAAACTTAATACCGATTATTTGTTTTGCTAGGAAAACATCCCGACAAAAACAAGATACTTCGAATATTCGTCGAAAGTTCCAGGTGATATTAGATTTTTAAGTTGACTTGTGTGCACTACTTCTAAGGATCGTGTCTAAACTTGTACATTAAAATTGGGAGCAAAGGCTTAACGCTAAAATTGGTGGTAAACACCTGCCCAACGGTCTACGACATCATGTATTTGCAAGCCGCACTTCCAAAGAAATGACCTGTAGTGCTCGAAAAGTTTCAGCGAGTCGAACATATCAAATTTTCGATGCTTGTAATGCCATTTGTGTTTTAAAAACATATTTATTGGATAGGCATAAGGCTATAGGCTTCAGTTATAACAAAATCAATTTGTTTCTGAAATTGAATTTATTAATGATGAAACGGCGTAATAGATGTGTAAAAGATTTTTACAACTGAAATCAGTTTTGAAACATTTATATCCGGACGAGATTGTTTGTAATTTCGGAGATGTAATTCGCAACCCAACGTAAAGCCCTGTAGTGCGGAGGTCATGTTATTTATTTGTTTCTGATATTTTCATACTCGCGTTTTCTTACAAGGAACAAAATGATTTTATATCTAGAAAAAAAAACTATCGAACAACAGCTCAGGCAAAGTACACTTGAACGTGCATGCAGGAATCTGAAATTAAACAAGAAGAAACCACTGAAGAACAAGGAATTTATGAAACTCATTCGAAGAACTAGATTGTATTTCTCTGATCGATATAAGGTAAATCTGAATTTCCGCTGAGTTCAAGATTCGATTTGAAATTAGAAAGCTTGATTTATAAACTAGAATAGACTAGATCCTTTTATTTTTGGCCTAATTAGTGTCTCCGATTTGGACTGAATTCTACTTGACGAACTCCTATCGCTGTATCGAAAATAGGTGGATTACATTGTCTGAAGGGCGCTCCAGAAGTGTGTGTACCAATATGATGTATTTAATCTTGTTCGCCTACTCTGGACTGAAGCCTATGGGCAGGGGGTGTATTCACTTGGCGACAGAGACACTGTTACTGTACAAATTTTTTTTTTCGAAGCAGTGCTAGATAATTGGGAACACTTTAAAAAACAAGTCTTTTGCTCTTGTTATCCGTCTTGTGTTGTGCAGCTCTGAACATGAAACCCCATGTCTATATGGCAGCCCAATAAGCAATCTACAGAAAAGAAGGGCCATTTAAAGTTCCTGCGTCCGAAACATATAACTGATAAACCTAATACCTTACTCGGCATGGACTGGTAACCGGACGAGAGGCCGTGGCTCGTCATATGATTATTCTCATTGATATTCCTCCCCCCCTCCTCTCCTATCCTTGATGGCGATTGGTACAGTATATCCATCCTTACGTCTAACGTATCGTCATTGCATCCTATTCTTCAAGGTAATTGCCACTTTCCACTGCATAAAGTTATGATTGAATTTTTTTTTCAGCTTCTCGCATGTCTCATCCCTAAAGTTGGATGTACAAGCTTCAAGAAGGTTTTACTCATGTCGGAGAGTTTGACAAATGAAACAAACCCGAAGAAAATAAAAGGCGTTCACGATACAGCAAATAGGCTTCTACTTTTATCGAATCTCGGAGATATCACAGAAATCAAACATCGGTTATTGACATACTATAAAGTGATGATGGTTCGAGAGCCTTTGCATCGTGTACTTTCAGCTTACCGAGACAAATTTCTGGGTAATATGGACCCTATTTTTCAGAAAATGGCAAATAAAATTCATTCCAAGTTTACAAATTCACATGAGCAAATAGATAATTCATCTCAATCAATTAGCTTCGAAGAATTCGCAAATTTTGTTTCGCAAATGAGTTCAACAAAGATTAATAATAGACATTGGGAGTTTTACTACAGGCTATGTTCCCCGTGTATAATAAAATACGACTATATTGCTAAGTTAGAAACAGTAGATGAAGACATGGATTATATTATGGACAAAGTTGGAATGACAAATAAAAGTTTCCCACAAAATTATCCCCCTCAAAAACGAACAAACGACAAAAAAGTTGCTGAATATTTTAAAAATTTACCAGAACTGAAAAAATCTTTAATTCGAAAATACAAATACGATTTTGAATTATTTGGGTATTCGCCGAAATTGAAATAACAGTTTTCAAATATTTTCAATTCATTGGATGATTTCACAGAATTGTTACATATATTCAAATGTAAACATAGATGTTACTGTAGATCAGTGGTTTTCAACCTTTTTGGTAAAGCGAAACCCCAAGATTTCTTTAATAGTGGACACTGTATGGCAGGGGTCGGCAACCTACGGCCCGCGGGCCGGATCCGGCCCGCGGAGCACTATAATCCGGCCCGCGACGCTTCACTAAATTATAGTAACAAAACATCCGTTTTGACGAATATATTCTTTAGACTAAATTATATTATAACTTAACAATTATATAATTCACAATTACTCGTTTAATGAGCATATAATTTAATTATAATCAGACAAATGGCAACAAAACGCAAAAAAGTTGATGCTAAGTGCAAAGGGTTCAATGGCGCTGAAAATATTCAAAGGAATTTTATGAGATGCAATGAGAAAATAAATCTATATTCTATTCGAGAGATGTATCATTGCTTGATTTTTATTATAAAAAGTACCATCCGTTCGGTTTTTCAACTTTCTAAAAATATGTGCGGCGCGCCAATGACTTGCAACCTTAACTTTGGCCCGCGAGCGATAAAAGGTTGCCGACCCCTGCTGTATGGCAATTGCTTAATACTAGGGTCGTCGTAATAAGCGTCAGTATCGGATTGTCTCCATCTTTCCCAAAGCTGATCGATGAATGCAAAATTTCAAGATATTTATTTGTCTTCGTGTCATCGCAGAGAGAGATTCACATTATCGCTAGTCACATTTGGAAGTATAAAAGTCTGGAATCATATGGTTATAGCCTTCACTTTACCCGACTCGGACTAAAAAAATACAAAGAACGCCTGCACTTGTCCGTAAAAGTAAGCCATGACATCGTGCATTTTCGTTGTTGAATAAACAGTCTTTTTTCAATCATATACTCGAGTGTTCAAACTTTTATTGATTTTCCAATATTTTCTAATGTATAAACCACATACTGTGATTTTTGCACTGTTGTTACATAAAGTCAGTTTATTCGTGGGGTTTTCTTCGAAATAACATGAACTTGGTCAATTATGTCAAGAGATGTCTCATTCATTTAGTTTAGAATCCTAAAAACGCATCTGGCTCAGAGATTAATGTTATATTAGCGTTATTTGAAGCTCAGTTCAACGGCATCGAAGAAGCAAGTTGCATTTGACCTAATGAACGAGGCTCATTCGGACATTAGCCAGCAAAAAGAGATTTCAAGAGAGTATATATCGTGCTAGAGTTTTACCAGAATGTATTCGGCATTTCGTTCATATTGTCCTATTATAACGTAACAGTCTCAAACTGTTGTTATTAAATTTATGAATGGCACATGTTGCCCAACTGTATCTTAGGCCAGTAAGGTTTTGTACACGTATCCTTTCTCTATAATAATTATTTATTAGGCAGATGTTGTTATATTTTAAGGAGAAATAACATACATGCGTCTTCTCTATATTATGTTGAAAATCGACGTCATTTCAAAATTCAAATAATTACTTATTTACTAGAGTCATAATTTTGCAAAAAAAAAATAGAATTAGAAATGCAGAAAAGGTAAACTTAAAGCTTATTCACAGAAATTTATTTTATATTTATTTATTGTGTCCGGATTATCTATATACAATCATTATAACGCTTCAATGAAAATGTATTAAAATAGAAAAGAGAGGCGTAATCGTCAGTTCTTGTATAATGTCAAACAGCTTTGAAGTGCGACTGATGAAGAATGGCAAGAATATATCTGGCTATTACAATTGCCACATCAGCAATTTGCATCTTATTGTATGGATTACTAAGCTCGAATATATTACAGGTAAACTAGATAATCAGGTCATTGCTATAAAGAAATTGGCTCTTTTAATAACGTTGAGTATCATTATCTGGTATCCCTGATTTTCTTATATATATATATATGTGGAGTTGACAGTTTTTAATTGGTGCTAATATGTAATGAAGTATAGGAAGGAGTGTCTGCAAGTTAACAAGATACTGAGATACTATGAATTCTTCCGAACTATATGTGATATGTTTTAAATGTTACGATCATGCTTCATTTACTGTAATATAGTTTGATAAAAGCTTTCTTGACATCGAATTGAATTTGCTTCCCTAAATTTTTTGCTGACATATTAGAAACCACTATTTGTGCGCTGTATGATTTAATACGTTATTATGTATAAGAATAAATAGAACTCTGAATATTGCCCCGCCTCCCTACTTTCAGTCTTACCTTAAGAATGTTTTCCACGTGGATGGGCAATCCCAATGATCCTACATTGATACAGGGTATCTCAAAATAAAGTACTAAGTATACACTTTCAATTTTAATTTTTTTCTTAGTTACTAATCATAGAGCGGTCATTTCTTCAGAAAACTTATAAGTAGTAAAATTTGGGTATTGTTTGCATTTTTCAACAAACCACAGAATGGCCAGGTGATTAACCCAAGAAATGAGGTGCAAACTTGCTGTTTGGCAAGAAGCGTATAAATCAGTATGACAAACTCAGCGCCTCTTTAACAGAAAATTTGGAATTAATTCGGTGCTAAATGTTTTCCTCAGAGCGTCCGCTCCTTGGTCTTTCTGATATATTTATATCAACTACAGATCCAGTTTCCATGAATTGTTCGTCGTGTAGGAGCCGAATTAATTTCAAATTCTCTGTTAAAGAGAGTAAGAGACGCTGTGTTTGCCGCACTGGCTTATATGCTTAGGTCAAACAGCAATTTTGCACCTCATTTCTTGAGTTAATCTCTTTTACATTCTGTGGATTGATGAAAAATGCAAACAATACCTAAATTTTACTACTTATTCATAATATGTTTTCTGAAAGAATGAAAGCTCTATGATGAGTACCTAAAAAGGAAATCAAATTTAAAAGTGTATATATTTCTTTTGAGACACCCTGTATACTTATGAAATTACAAATGTTTAAATAACTATGTTTCGATGGAGTTGGAAAATAAAATCACCAGCACTGCGGGAATGTCAAAATAATGATGTATAATTATAACGATTCAAGGCGTTTGAATTTCAGTGTATGAATAAAAAGTGATCATCATAAATGGTTGTGTGTGACTTTACTCGGTGCCACTTTTAGATAGAAAGGCGCATTATCGCCTCGTTGACTTATCACAGAAGGTATATTTCGATACAATGTATTCACTTATATTCGGTGGCTTATGCTTCGTTCGTTTGAAAAGAAGCAAACTGACTTTGAACGAAATTTTGCTTCTTTCAAGCGCAATGCGCATCAATAATCTTTATCGAACGGACATATTATTAAAGATAGGACAGCAACACAAATGATATATACGCCAACAATCAACCGAGTTTAGTAATGCACCTAGATGAATAATATTTGAAACAGATAACAGTAATAAATTCGAATATCTCACGTCCTTGTACAACAAATCCAGCGATACCAAATTTTCCAAATCGACTAAAAGTGACATTGGCAATTTATAAATGTGACGATATTCAAATTAGCAAGAGTAATAAATTCGAATATCTCATGTTTCTGACAGAATGAATTCTACACAAAGATACAGTATTTCAAGAAATCATCACTTTCAGAATCAGGTATTTTGGATGCATAATATTAGATTATAAATTAATAAACGATTCAAAAAAAAAAAAAACGTTTTAATGTCGACCCAGAGTTGTCAGTTGCGAGAATTCAAATTTCTAAAGATGGGAACTTCTTGTCAGTCTACTCTGTAGATCAGCGGTTCGCAACTTTTTTTATTTCGCGTCACACTATTGAGCTATTTAAATTTTCGCGGCACATATATCACAAAATAGGAACGTATCCTATACACGTGAAGCCATTTAGCTATAAAATAATAAAAAAAACATAGAAGATCAGATGAGGGAAAATCTATTCTTGTTAATACAACATACCCTGAATGGTTAATAGTAATTATTCCATTATTGTAAAAGATGCGTGGCCGCACGGGTAATACGTGACGCTAATACGCTTTGGTTTTTCTCGCCCTTCGCCGTTCCATGTTACGCCTTATTATTATCACAAGTATTCCAATCTCGCACAACCTATTTCATTTTTGTTACAATTCAATATGTTTCTTCATTGCCAAAAGCATTCAATAGTGTTATTGTCGGCACTTGCGAGAGATATGAAAGAGACAAACAAACCGTATTTCATTACAACAATTATTTATTATCGCTAAAAATACTGAATAGGTTTAAAGTTGTTATAAACTATTTTAATCGATCATCTTTTCATGTTATGAATTTCGTGCAAGGCTCGAGCTTAATCTGATGGGGAAGATCGTAGCAGTTATTATGTCGATCCGCTTATTCGACTTTTCAGACCGCAAAAGCTATCCGAAAAATAACCGTTTCTGTGTTCGAGATATGTAATAGTCGCCAATTCTACCACGCTTTCGTGAAATAGTGCATCAGTGTTTATGTTACCATGCCAGATTTACCATAATTACCGTTCGCAAGGGTGAGCGAAATAGAATATTCTTATCGAATCGAATAATTAGAATACTCTTAACGAATTGTCGAATATCGGGTATTTTTAATACACATACAACGGACATCCAGAATGCTAGGCATTCTAATGTTGGTGAGTTATTTCCGCCCGTTCTCTCTTTTTTTACAAGTACTACTTTTTACGCAACGTTTGGTTTTATATTCCTGGGAGAACTATGCGTTCATATGGGCGACATATGTTAAAGACGGTTGGCTAATAAAGAGTGAATTCGGGATTTAAACAATACCCAAATACCTGAAATACGACTTCTCAAATTTGTCGTTTCTGTTTGTTAGCAAGAGCCGTGGGGTAATTCTTGTGGAATTCAAGAGAATGGAATCAGTTGAAATAAATTCAAAAATGAAATCTTTTCGCGGCACACCAAAATATTTTTGCGACACACTAATGTGCCGCGGCACCCTGGTTGGGAACCACTGCTGTAGATGTTTATTACCTAATTAGTTCAAAACTGTGATTCATAAGTTTGGTATTGTAGCGAGGTTACTGTGTATTTCAATATTTTTACCGCGTATTGTTAATAGTACATGTTATTTGCCTGAAACAAGGTCGTTGCTCTAATTCATTTCTTTCATGATTTATTTCCCTCGCTCAGTGTGGTGCTCATTAACGTCTGAAGGAATTCAGATTGGAGTCACATTCCATAACGCGTGTCAATCTAATAACGCGGGAATCGAACTTTACATACATGGGGTGGGTAGTCTTTATCCCTAAGAGTCTCTCTCTCCTTATAGTATATGAAAGTTTTCAATGTATTTTTAAAAAATGAAATTCGCACGAACACTGACAGAATACCTTTTTATATTTTATCGAAGCGCTTTTGTAAATATGGAATAAATAGATAAATTGATTGAAACCCTATACTCCTATATCATATATATCTTTAAGTTCGAAGGACAACAATAAGCAAATACCATATTATCCTATTCTTTTTAGATTTCCCTCCAAATTCGGTTGTCGAAGAGCAAAAACTAAGATTCCAAACTTTAGAGAAGTCCTGTCGGAAATTGAAAATAAATAAAATCATTCCAAAAGATGACAAAGGTTTTATAAAGTTCATCAGTAAAACGAAATTGTACTTTTCAGACAAATACAAGGTAAATGATCTAAATCAGTTTCGAAGCGGCTGAGTACATTTATGTAACTTACATGTACATTTTTCAAGAAACATTTCTTTTCAAAACGGCTCTACTATAGGGGCTTTGAGGGTTGTTTGAAAAATAGTACATCATCTTGCATTAATTCAATATATAAGTCACAAAATTACTTCAGAGAGAGTAGCGATGTTCGCATTCTTGTCCAAAGTTGATCTGATGATTTAGCAATGATTCTGGAATTCTTTTTGATCCAGCAATATAAGCCTATACCAAATCCAATATTGTAAAAGATATTGGACGTTGGTTTAGCAACAAAAACTACGCATTGAAAGCAACTTCTTGCACGGATTCACGATGGAATGAAGCAGCCTTATTTTTCTGATTATCGAAGTATATATACACATTAAACAGTTCATTGCGATTGCATTCACTTATCTGCCGGAATAACGTGTTGCCATTTTGACAATCGTCCCAAATTTAGCGAGCGGCTGCGATATAAGAATATCGAACAGGAAAAACTAACATTTACTTTTAATACAGTTACTGGCTTGCCTGATCCCCAAAGTTGGTTGCACAAATTTCAAGAAGGTATTACTTGTCGCAGAAGGTCTTGTGAATGCATCAGATGCCACTGAGTTATCCGGAGATATCCATGATATTGCAAATCTCAATTTGCATCTGCAAACTTTGGGTGACGTCAAAGAAATTAAGCATCGACTGAATACTTATTATAAAATCATCATGGTCAGAGAACCCCTACATCGAATGCTTTCAGCGTATCGTAATAAATTTGAAAATTCCAAAAACGAATTTTTCAAGAGAATGGCAAAAAAATTGCACGAGAAATATTCAAATTCAAGTATTCCGACAGACAAATCTTCACCGTTGTTGAGTTTTAAAGAATTTGCCACTCACGTCAGTTCAACAGATGACAACAATGAACACTGGCAACTTTTCTACAAGCTATGTTCGCCATGTGCAGTAAAATACGATTTCATTGCTAAGCTAGAAACAATTTCTGACGACATGCCTTTCATCATGAATACCATTGGAATGAGCAACATGACATTTCCTCAAAATTATCCCCCTCAGAAACGAACCGACGATGAAAAACTTGAGACATATTTCAAAGAAATACCAGATTTAAGAGGATTATTAGTTAAAAAATACAAATATGACTCTGAGTTATTCGGGTATCCTCCATTATTCTGAAAACAAATCTGCACATACTTTTGCTTTGATGACGTACCGATGGATCGTAGTTTGCCACACGATTAAGTGTCATTCTCAGTTTCCCATTTGATTTAAGATAAAATTGAAATCTCGTACTGATATAGTATTGCTAAAATTACTCAGTGTGAAAGTTAAGAAAAACCAAATACAATATGCCCCCGGGAAGAGAAATTGTAATAGTGTTGATTCAGTGACGATTCGGGGGTTCCGTCCTCGTTTTATATAACGAGCAAAAAGTAAACACGCACCTATGAAATTGAATCAATCAGTTATTGAAAACGATACACATCATTGAAGTCGTGTGTTTGCGCGTTGTCGTATCCTTGCTCATCAAAGTATTTCCTGTTGACCTTCTCTATAGCGATTGACGTTCATGTAACTTAGAATTTGTGAGATTATTGATTCAATATATTTCATAGGCAAGAAGAGAGTTAATATGTACAGAGATATCCTTCTCTGGAAAGCGGAGTAACGTAGCCTACATAGATTTATAGATTAACTGAGTAACATAGAAAATTTTTGATTCCCAAGTCCAATTACAGCATGATATTCAGTAACAAATATTAGTCCAATTGATAAAACGTTATTTATTCATAATTTTATGTGTATTTCATTTATTTATTTCAGTACTTTAAAAATTGGTGTGCTGGCTCACTGTCAAACATAAGTCTATATTCTTTACTGAATCAAGTATATACGAGTATATTCCTCATTTCACCAACGTTTGTAAAAGCGGAAAATATATCACATTGTGAGATTGAAACCTAACGTAAATTCAAAACTTTAAACATACAGAGCAAACAGTTTGGTAACACTGACGAATCAAAATTATGCAAGAATGCGTTTGGCAACTCTGTACAGTGAATGATGGAACGAGCTTTAACGAGATTTTCTAGCAGCATCAGCAAATACTAACTGTGTGTAATTTGTCAAAGCAACTAAATTGATATAGTATAAAATTACAGTATATTCTACTTGAAAAACGACAGTCCGCCTCCAAACTGCCAATTATTTTTACCACAACCGCAATTCGAGAAACAACCTCTGTTATGAGTCATTTTTCATTTGAAAAGTACAAATAAATTACTGCGAAATCCGAGTGAATTATCCATTTTCTTCTATATTTCTAGCAATATACGAATGAATGAATCTATTGATCATAATTAGTCAATGAACAAAATATATATAAAAGTAGCTGGAGTTAATCATTAAAACAAGCTTTCGTCACCGGTCCGATTTAAAGGGATGCAAGCAATCGCTTAGTATAGTTCTTCATATGTACGTGCATATTCGTTTAGTCAGTCAGTCAGTCCCGTAAAGCCAAAATATGACGTTAATTGTAAGGACAGTGGGGGGAAAGGTCTTGTATCACAATTCCCCAGATGGTGGCTGGGCTTGGGTTGTCCTCGTCTCTGCCTTCTTCCTCCAATGGATGGGGATTGCATGGATTCGAAGCTTGGGACTTTTTTACAATGATTTTATGGAATCGTACGATGCAACAAACAGTCAGACCTCATTAATAACTTCAATGGCCGCCGCGATGATGGGACTAGCAGGTTTGAATAATCTTAGGGCTTGATGTGTTATGAAGAGAATATTTTTAAAATTGAAGTTCTCTAATTTTTCCAGAAAACCGCAAAACCTCTAAAAAGTAGGGACATCGCCATAGTTTCATACCAGCTTGACGTGTGAAGAGCTATCTATACATGTTTATGAACCTCCTGAAGTATGCGCACCAAGATGGCGCACAACCTGAACTCAGGTTGTGTACCAGGTTAAGGTTATGCGACATCTTGGTGCGCATACTTCAGGAGTACCATATTAATTTATGCAGTGATAGAGCAGTAGGCCACTTAGGACTTGAATTCTGACAAGTTGACTATATCCGGAAACCGGAATATTAGAAATGAATGCTTTGGAGTTAAATGCATATAAGTTTCGTTAGCAAGCGGATATACGGCGGAATTATATTAAATTGATCAAATATTTTTACAATTTTAAGTTTGAATCTAATCCTACTCATAATGTCTGGTTTTTACATCTTATAAAAGATTTCAAATAGGCTTTATAAATGACAAATTGCTAACTTCAGGACATATTCACAAATATTTTTCTGCTTTCAGCTCCCATCGCAGGTATATTGATGAGAAAGTTTGGAGGCAGAAAAGTTTTACTGACATCTGGTGTTCTGTGTTGTCTTGGACTACTGCTGACAGGATTTGGCAGTGGCATATGGACCGCTTACTTGGGCGTTGGCATAATCTGGGGTAGATAACTACGACATTCCTACCGCGTAAATAATGAAATTGCACCGGTAGCGTATTTTCGTAGTACCGATACTAGACTGACTTTGATAATAACATTATGTGGCATGCCTTGATGATAGTCTATAAATTGGTGGTGGGCAAGGTTTCGGTCTAGGGGCCAAAAATGTTGCTCACCTACACTGGCCACTGGGTCATGTCAGTTGTGTGGCAAAAAAAGTTACCTTTTATGAACAATATTTAGAGTGTTACAAAAGCAGAAGTGGAAAACAATAAGCCTCACGCCAATGCTAAAATTTTTCGATATCTCAACAAGTCTTTCAGCTATTTTTCAGCTAAAACATCGAAATTTGGTTTTAGTTTGGTTGTGGCAGCATCAGGCGGGCCAGATTGAATTACTCCACGGGCCGGATTTGGCGCGCGGGCCGTAGTTTGCCCATGTCAGCTATGGATTCATGTTATTTCTGTGTCAAGTTATTTTTATTTCCCTCTATGGTAAAAAAAATTCCGATGTTATCTTATTAAAATACTTGGCGCTACCGGAGTATGTGCACCAAGATGGCGCACAACCTGAACTCTAACTGGGTACACATAATGTGTTCAGGTTGTGCGCCATCTTGGTGCACATTCTTCGGGGTCTCCAATTATTTGCCTCATACCTAAGACCCCACCAGTAGCCTACCTCGTGTATAACATATTATGTAATGTTGTAGGTTTTCTACAAAGTTCTATGACACCAATAAACAATTCAATCTAGTGTAGAGTAAATAAAATGGAAATGTCGTTTTTCGCGAAAGGAATATTACATTATTACATTTTATTGTCTTCAGTTTTGTCATGAAATCCACTAAAACTTATTTTTTGGTTTAGGAATTGGATTCAGTTGGTCATACTCTTCCATAATGGCCCAAATAAACATATATTTCTGTCGATGGAGAGGAATTGCTAACGGAATCGCAGCTACTGGAAGTTCAGTAGGTTCGATGCTCATTCCCATTCTTGCGCAGTATCTTATTTATACGTATGGATGGAGAGGTGCTCTAATAGTTTTCGCCGGCATTGAATTGAATATTTGTGTGTTTGCGTCTCTGGTAAGACCTATTAGTACGGTCACAGCAAAGCAGATGCCAAAATATAAAAATTTACAATATGCTGATAAAGCTACAAATCTCGATGAAATCCAGGCAATGACTGTTTCATTGGAAGTTCTGGATTACATTCAACAAGCAGAAGAGCAAAACGTAGTGGATGTCAACAAGTCAAAAGCTGCCAGAGTGTTAAAATTGTTAAATGACTATTGGCTCCTCATGCTTCTTGCATGTGCGGAATTTGGAATAGGACTTTGTGGTTATCACCCGATCATTTTTATGGTCCCGTTCGCAAAAGATTTGGGATGTACTAATGAACAAGCTGTGTTACTCCTGTTCATGACAGCAATCGGAGATGCGATATGCAGGCCACTTAGCGGGTTTTTGCTTTCTTGTTATCAAAACATGGAAACAAAAATTTTATTTATAATGGGATTCATTTTCTTGGCTAAAGCTGGAATATGTGCAATGGTACTTTTTGCGACCGGTTTCGAAAGTCTTTCAATTTTTGCAATATGTTATGGTTGTCTGTTCGGAATGTTTGTTACCACAAATGCGACAGCGATTCCAGCACTCTTTGGAATAGAAAATGTAGTGAAATTCATTGGCCCGATTTTGCTAACAGGTGGAGTGGCAGCCGCCATAAGTGCGCCTCTTGCGGGTAAGTTTATTTTTGATTAACTTTGCATTGTGGTGTATGGGATTAGGCATAGTTGGTTAATTGCAGCACGGGTGGATATAATGTATCAAATCAGATCGTTTTACTTCGTACCAACATGTCCGAGTCATATTCTGCATAAAGGCTTAGGGTCAAAATATTTCAAAATTTTCACTCAAGTAGCCTAAGATTTATTTAGGTCTCTATTTTCGAAATGTTTTGTTTTCTGATATTCCCCAAACAGGTTTTGACTTGACAATCCGGACTCAATTCTTCCTACGACTTTGTAGCAAGTAGATGTTGATCAAATACTGCTACCCGTAGGCCGTAGCTAATTTCAACATTCAGATATTTGCATTCTAATAATCTTGCAACCCCCTGTTTGGATGTTAGCTTTTTACTAAAAGTATGATTTGCTTTAATTTTGCAGGACATCTGGTAGACATCTACGAAACGTACAAAGCTGCTTATTTTTATTCAATGGGATGCTCCATATTGACTTCTTTCCTACTCCTAATTAGCGGAATATGTGTACAAAAACTCGGTGCAGTCCTTCCAGAACACAGATCACAAAGGGCAAAGTGACACTGATATTCACGCACAAATGTGCGCGGATTTTACTAATGAAAGTTTACGGCATTCTCCAAACCAATCAGAACTTATTTCATGAGCACGGGAATAGAGAACCATATTGAGTCAACATTCTATGCCTATTGACGCACTATTTGCACTTGACATGGTATATTGTCTCACTGAGACATTCATCTTGTTATTAACAATTCCTCTTGTAATCGCTTCTAATAAAAAGTTTATATACATAAAAATTGCATTTAATATTGCTCAAAGTTATTAAGGATAGCTAGGGATGGCGGAATCGATTCTTAATGCTAAAACTTGGATTGCAAACAAGGTACATCGTTTCGTGACAGTTCCTTCAGATATATGTATCGCTATGAGTTGCTACGATGCCGCAAACTTCGCTATAATTCCGTACTACCCTCCCACTCGCTCGTTTGTGCGTGTCAAGGGTACGTGCCACATTTGGATCATTCGTTTTTTTCCTCTCAATTATTGCGTCATACCTCCTATTCATTGTGAATGAGACTTAGTGATGTCTCTTAACTTTTCATCTCGCACGTTATCGGTTGCTGCATATCATCTGGGTTTCAAGACTTGCTCCAGATCGTTCTTGTTTAGACTTGCTACGCTCGAACGAGACAAATCTTTTGATTTGTGCGCGCGTTCATCGACTTCTTGTTTCGCGAGGGTGATTCGAGGCATCGCGAAAAGTTTTTCCAAAATAAAACAAGAAAAATTACAACTATCGCAATTGTTGTCTAAAAATACTTCGGGTCCAGCAACATTCGCTGCATCGGAAGAAGCATTTAGCTCTACTTACCGACTCCAAATTGCTCACAGGAAACATGAAAACGAAATGAAATTTTTGATTTGACAGCAGTTTTTTTATTCCATATGGTATTGTTTAGGTGGTGTGTTTCTCGGTAATCCATGTCGAGGAATCGAATACTTTTGAGTAATCATACTTAGCAGCCTAAATGATAGCTGAAAAATTTGAAATGTTGGCCTGTATCGCTGTGCCAGTATCGGGAAAAATAATTCCACTTACGGAGGCGGCCACTAAATATTTTCAAACGAGCAGATCCCCTGAATGAATATCAGTTTTGGTCTCACATTACAAAACGCACACGCACAAGATAAAAATAGTTATATTAGAAGTAGCCTTTGTTTTTACGGATTTCCAACTTAATTTTTAAATCAACCAACTGAGTTGCGTAATAAAACTGGCAACAGCAGTTGTCGTCGGAACCTCAAAGTTAGGATGAGAATATGCCGGCAGGCTGTGTGTCAGAAACATTGGATAATTCTCTCTGTTTCTATCAGGGGGATCGAGTTATAACATGATGGGGGTACTTAATATTACCTTTCAGTTTCGGCGCGAAAAACGAGATTTCGATGTAGTATGCTTTGCGATATGTGGCGACAATGTCACTGCATTGGCATATTGTAGATCATAACGAGGGAAATGAAAGAAATGATGTTTCAGCGGTTCCATTCGTTTGTGCAAACGTACCGGACGGATATATATTGCTTTGATTGCCAATTGCTTTCCAGTGCAGCATCAAACTTTGTTTGTCACGGACAATTCAAAAGCTGCAGCAAATACTTTCCATGCTAAATCTAAAATTCTCATGTAGTATATATTTACGGTTAAACATGTTGGTCTGTTAGTTTACATGGCTGTTTCAAATGTTTTTGTAGACATATCTTCATAAATTCCCTATAGATGTGTTTCCATGCCAAAATCCCATCTGGTGACAGCAAATCATTCTTCAAAAGTGAGTTTCGAGCAGTCTGCAAAATTTTTTATTTTAGTTAAGATATTTTGAAATAAATTGCCTACAACAATTGGAGCTTGGGCCTTGTCTACCATCTAAGCACGCGTGTTTTTATATATATATAAGTATAACAGCCACTTTGACAAAGTGTTATTTGAAACAAAAATGTGAATACCTCATAAAACAAATTGGAATTAATAAAATGTAACGGTTCCAGAAGAAATATTCATGCATTCAATGAATGTGGTGGATTTTGCAGTAGCAAAAAGTTCTTGCTATTTATCACAAATCAATAATTTAAAAACACTCGACAAAAAAATGCAAAATTATTTTGGCATATCTAAAATTATGAATATATATATGTTGAAGCCATGTTTAGATAATAGCAATGATAGGTATCCAATTTATGTGAATAAGGGTATATCCTGAAATCAAGCAAAATGGATTCACATGACAAACGTAAAGCACCTCTCAAGTTGTCATATGCAGCTGGTGACTTCGTATACAATGACAGAATGAATGAAAAAAAATCCATCATAAAACACTCATTATTTGGAGTTAAAATAGGTGTGTTCAATTTATGTTTTCATACCGACCTTACAATTACAGGGTGGTATCGTTCACCATATATCTTTTTTGCCGAAAGTTTTAGTTCCTCAATCAAAAATTTTCATTGATATGGCTGAATGGTGTAAGTTGATTCTGATTTTTGAGATAAATCATCACCTATTAGTCAATTTATATCCTTGCTTACTGCTACACAGCATAAATCCTCACACTGCAACTTTTTTTGATCCTTTTCTTCCTGAAAATATACATATTAGGTTACATAATATCTTGATCTCTTATCAAAATTTACATTCTTTGGCAAATCATTACTGTATTGGCTACCTAGGACATTCACAACTTACTCTTTTTATGCTGAACAATCGTAGCACAAAGTGATTCTCTACGACATCTACTCATTGGAGCCTTGAGGTGAATTTAAAATCTTCAGACTGTAATTTGTCAACATGCTTTCAAGTGCTAGGGTCTTCCCTCTCAAATGATTGCTTTTCTATTTTGTTTTGTAATCTGCATTCTATAATAAAATCCTTATTAATGTTGATGCACAACTAATTTGAATATTTATAAAGACACTCACTTAATCTTGTCGTGAGACAACGCCGTCAGAACAAAGGAAAACGCACGGTGATTTTAGAAGCAATAATCTGTCTGCGCCTAGTCGGGCGTGACGGCGAATCCAACATCGGGACCAAATATCGGGAGTTACATGGGGTTGGTTTAACTCAACAGCTTGACAAAAATGTCTGTTAAATATTCAGCAGAGGTATAGCACAAAATATTGTTTTAGATATTAATTTTTTTTTTTTTTATTGGATCTATCTCCTATTGAGCATTTAAGTACTTGGAGCATGATTATGTTTTCTAAAATTACCAACATTATTCAGGTCATTAATAACAGATGAACCGATGGAAATTTTTCTTTATAGGTTCTTCCTGCATCTGTTTCTGAGATTTTGGAAATGTCTGAATTTGTCGCAACTGCCAAGTATTGCAAACTGCAGAATACCTTTCTTGGCATATGCAGCAGCACTACAAACGTGGCCTACCTTAAAAACGGAAATCTAATCCCTCTGAAACATCTGGAGACAAAAGACTGCAGTGGATCAGCCAAAATTTCATGAATCATTTTACACACTGAAAGTCTACAACAGGTGATTAGCCCGAGGAATCTTAGTGGGTGGTGAAAAGTAGAAAGCTTTGGTTAATTATACTGGTTATTAGGATCAGTGGCGACTCGAATACGTAAATCTTCGAAAAAACAGAAGAAATTGAAATTCTAGTCTGTGAAAGTTTCCTTTTTACGATCTTCTTGAAGGAACAAAAATTTGCTACACAAAGAATAACCATGTGGCTTTTTTACGCATAGCAGTTTTGTACACTGTACAGCACTTCTTACTGTGTTTCCCCGAAATTTAGATTTATTTTCTTTTAAAGAATAACACGATGTTTTTTTTGAAAGTGATCTTTTGTGGGTACTCCTGGAATATGCGCACCAAGATGTCGCACAACCTGAACCCCAACCTTGGTTCAGGTTGTGCGCCATCTTGGTGCGCATACTTCAGGAGGTCCCTTTGTGTTTATTTATCAAAAATAGATTTTTCACTAAATATTATCTAAAAACAAACATTCATTGTTTTAATTTTTTATTTCAAAAATCAAGTTACGAATATCATAATCGTGACGGTAATTAAAGCCGCGACTCCATTTCTTTTTCCGCACATAGCTGGAGCACCGTCAGTGCACAATCCAACCAATTTTTCAAAATCACTAGATAGCTTTTTGGTAACACAATCTATAATAGCGCTGCAGATATCTTTTTCAGTAGTCCGACCTTGCATAGACTGCATACTAGCAAGCTCCTCAGATGCGTCAAAGTTATCGTCAATACCTCTTACAAACACTAAAAGGCAAAAGCTGTGCTGTATCAATAGCCAAAAAATAATATAAAAATTCCATTGCTTTGTGGTCCAACTGTTTAGTTATATTCTCCGAAATATCTTCAATTCTTTGTTGTACGGTCGTGCGTGAAAGACTTACGTTTTGAAACTTTTCTTTCTTCCTCACGTGGGCAGATTAAAGAAACTGCACTTAACATAGGCTTACCATAAATCTGAAACAAAAAACCGGGACGGTGCAATTTGGCAAACATTCGGTCGATTGCCAGTCTTTGTAATATTGAAACGTCTACCATGTCATTAAGGGTATATACGGCTGTAAATCTCTACTGATCATTGAATTTGGAAAAACACAAAAAAATAGTTTGTATTATTTATTTAGACCAAAAGTATTGTCCGCTGATGGAACCCTTCTCAAAAATTCATGTTCTGATTTTTTCATAAAACTGATAACAAGAGACATCACCATTAAATTTGCACTTCACGAGTGCTTTTATATATTCTTCTGGCATTCTGAACCTGCTTTCGGATCAAAAATTTTTAACAATGGAGAAAATCCGTTCAACAGATGCCGATGTTCCGGCAAACAAAATCTACGAGTTTCTGCAAATTCGAAATGCTAATATTTCTGTTAGAAAAAACGTTAAACATCTTAAACAAGCCAAATTGATTTGGACCATGCTCAGATAAATATCTCTACATCGGTATTTGTCGAAAAGTGCATCGCTATTCAAAATCTGACTAGCCAACCAAACATATATATCATTTATCAATTTTGAAGACCAAACACTTCAGTCCAGTTTATTTCACCCTTCAAATTTGTTCATATGTTTGGCCTGACAGCATTGTAGGCTTCATCATGCAGCTACGATAGACATTTCTCGTAAAAATCGCAAACATTCTTTTTAAATAGAGTTACGTCGATTTCGTCAGAGCGTTCCAAGGATTCCAGAAGTACAAGTGATTGCGACGGAATTAACAGACTTTACCCTTTTTCCTTCAAATTTAGCTTCACCTCTGACATCTACGGCAGGGATCGGTAACCTTTTGTCGATCGCGGGCCAAAATTAGGGGTTGCGAGTCATTGGCGGGCCGCACATATTTTTAGAAAGCTGAAACCGAACGGATGATACTTTTTATAATAAAAATCAAACAGTAATACATCTCTCGAATAGAATATAGATTTATTTCTTCATTGCATCTCAAAAAATTCCATTTGAATATTTTCAGCGCCATTGAACCATTTGCACTTAACATCAACTTTTCTGCGTTTTGTTGCCATTTGTCTAATTATAATTAAATTATAGGCACATTAAACGAGTAATTGTGAATTATATACTTGTAAGGTTATAATATAATTTAGTTTGAAAAATATAATCGTCAAAACCGCTGTTTTGTTACTATAATTCAGTGAAGCGTCACGAGCCGGATTATAATACTCTGCGGGCCGGATCCGGCCCGGGGGCCGTAGGTTGCCGACCCCTGATCTACGGCATTACTATTATCTTTTTCCAAAATTAAAATAATTTTGTTGAAGTAGGTGAGCTGGCAAAGGACAAATTTCAAGTGAAGTTCGTACGTTGGAACATTTAAGCATAAGAGTAGGACATCCTTCTTGAGTATTCGAATAATTTATCAAGCTTTCAAACATTTCCGTAATCCTTTGCAAAGCAGGTAATAAAAGGAGAAACCGAGTGTTGCCATGCTGTAATAGCCGTTGATATTCAATATCAACAAAATCGCAGAATGGTTTCTGCTCTCTTACTCGGACAGTGTGAATGTAAGATATTATCATACATTCGCACATCAACACAAACAGGCAAAGTATATACGGCATGTTGGAAAGGGCATAGCAGTGCAGTGTTGAACTACATGAGCCGCACAATCTATACCGGTTATACTTCTTTTAGTTTGAAAAAAAAGCCTTATTTGTTTTTCGTCTTTTTACGCCTCCAAAGTGGGTGTTGCAGTTATCCGCACAGAATCCAACAACTTTTCCAAGAACAGAGAGCAAGGATTTAGTAAAAGTTTTGGCGGTTTCCCCGGGTAAAGATTTGAATTCTAATAGTTTTATCTTCACACCAACATCAGGTAAAAATAACGAACCACAACTGGAACAAGCTTTAAATTTTTTCTGTTTGATGCATCAAAGGTTACTGATACGAAACTGGTTTAAAGTAAATCATCATTAGGTTCAGAGGAGAACAGCGGAACAATGCAATTAAAAATCACCGACTCTCATTTATTTCTGGCTAAACGTGCAAAATCAGCGAATCCGCTTATCAGACAGCGGACATCAGAAATTCTAACTGTGTATATTTACAAGTTAACGCAAATTTAGGCTAAAAAAAATTAATTTAGAGGTGCAGTCAAAACTTTGGCCATGAATAGCAGTGTGATAGTAAAACATATACCGATTGTGACATAACAATAGAGCAATTTCTCTCTCTCTGAACTAGCGAAGTGTGTCGCAAATCAGTGGTAAATGGGCTGCCACCGTTAAAAAAAATTGTAATAATAATGAATATGAATTTTTTACCCACGACAGTCGTGCTGACAAACCGGGACATTTGAGTCAACCGGCCGGGACAGCTCGTCAAAACCGGGACTGTCCCGGCTAAACCGGGACGTATGGTAAGCCTAACTTAACATGCATTTTTAATGAAGTCTCCTTCAGTAAAACTCTTTCCCGCAGCAGCAATTTCCCTTGAAATTTCGAAGCTAACTCTGGTAGCAGTAGCACTATCATTGCTTGGAAGTTTTAAAAGAATTTGTTCAGAGCGATTGGTTCGTAAACTTTCGGCTTCAAGTCGCTTTTCATTTGCATTTAGGTTAGCGAGGTTCGGGTGATTGGTTTCAAAATGGCGTCTTAAGATTATATTCTTTTGAAACTGAAACCACGTTTCGGCAAACTAAACACAGTATTTTTGAGTCTACTACTATTTTACTGCTGTCAAATAAACTGAAAGCGAAAATGTTTGTCAAACCACCAATTGTTCATCACAATGAACTAATGAGAACTGAGAGTCTTTGGTCAAACACGCACGCACCATAGATTCCCGTTTTACGTACATACACACAATAGTATCAGACACTCGCATCACAATACAAATACACAAACATATATTGCTAAAAAGAAATTTTCTTTAGCTTTAATAATATCACATGAAACCATTTTGAGGGCCGCAATAAAAGGCTTCGCTGGCCGTATGTTGTGCAGGCCTGGACTACACGGACAACTCACCCACCAGGCCTAGGGCGGTGTAGCCAATCTGCGGACGATTTCATTCAAACCGCTATAAAACAAAAACCAATTTTTTTTTTTAACTCGTTAATTTTTTCACCGTAGGTGCATTGGCATTTATTAGGGATGGGACGAGTCCGACATTACAGAGATTCGGCGAATCCGAGTAATAGGTCAAGGACTCGAGTCGAATCCTTCGAGTCCGTGACCTCACAATGTAAAAGTAGAAAAACACGTTTTTGACCATACTACAGCATCGCGCGCTCACAAACATACGTTGTAGCTCATATTTTTTGTCTAAAGGTTCCGCAGATAGCTGTTTGATCAATTTAAAAATATATTTTTCTTCTTTTTTGGCGGCCATAATACAAACGTAAACGTGGGTCAATGTGCGCCTCGGCTGTGAACTGGATCTCCAGCCCACCACCTTGCTTCAATTCTGGGCGGCTTTTTAGAAATTCTTACATGTCAATATGATAAAATGAAAATAAAAAGCTTTTGACTACAATGCTTTCCCATAATTCCAAATATTTCTAGCCCTAAATTTACTATGTCGCGTGTGTAAATGGTAGAGAGATGCCACTCGTCGTCAACACAATGCTTGCAATTCAGTAGTTCAAGAAAACGTTCTAAAACGCTCGATGCATTCCATTGCTCCCTTTTTAGAGAAAAGGATTGCACGTAATAAACTCGATTTAAAAGAGGTATTGATGAAATTCCCCCTTGGGTTGAATCTGCGCATCTTTCATATTTATTTACGCGAATCGAAAACTCAAAAATATTGCGCTAACACATATTTTATTGTATAGCACATGTATACCAAAAAGGATAGATAGTTTGAAGGTGACTGGCGCATCATTGTTATAAGCTATCAATAATTTTTAACTTGGGTTATATTATCTGGATATCTGTCGTCGTTTTTATTACGAGTGTTTATATTACACATGAGTGATATTGTTACATATTTGACCTCGAATTTTAATTAGTTAAGGTATGTAGTGAGATTTATAGGGGTAAAAGTACGAACAAAGGCGTAAATTAGTAAAAACAGAATTGATTATAGACTCGGTAAAAACGACGTGGACTCGAAATCGAATCCGAGTCCAAAAAATGCCTGGATTCGACTCGAATCCGAGTCCGGATCCGTATCCCGGCCCATCCCTAGCATTTATTCTACATGCTAAACCTCGAATTAACTTTCTACGACCAGGGAACCTGCAAGAAGTAATTCAGAGACAAATCGAGATCCAGCTTCCAGCTTTAATTGCCAAGTGTCTCGAAGATAAATTTAACCCGGCAAACCTTACTTCGGATTACATACCATTGAGCCCTGGGCTTAAAGAGTGTATGGAAGAGCAAACGCTGTCCATAAACGAGTTGAAACATGACATCACATCAATTAAGGAATCTCAGAGTTTTCATTCAGATATGTATGATGATCTCTCTGCAAAACAAAAATCAATGGATGTTAAATTAACAACATGCAGTAAAAGAATACGCGAACTTGAAGAATTAGTATATGATCTCGAAGAAGATCTTTATTTTGTCACCGAAAAACTCGAGGAACAAGAAAGGCGATCCAGACTCGACAACCTTGAGTTTCACGGTCTTCCTCCTACAGTGAATGAAGACACAGACAAAATAATAATGGAGATTGGCAAATCCATCCATGTCGATATCAAACCCTCAGACATCTCTGTCACTCACCGTAGTCCAACTCACAATACTAATATTCACAAACCTATTATAGTCAAGTTTACTAACAGAAAAATACGGAGCAAAATTCTGAAAAATCGGCACCTTATCAGAACTGCTGCCAATAGACCATTAACAAAAAACTTATCAAAAGCTTTTATTGTGGAAAACCTAACTGAAAAAAACAAAAATCTTTTCTATCAAGCTAAAATCCTCAAAAAGCAATGCGGATACGCTTTTCTTTGGACTTCTAATGGAAGAGTGCTAGTGAAAAAAAACAAGGACACCAGTCCCCTATCAATATCTGACGAAGAAGACTTAAAAAAAATCAGATAAGTGCCTTCATTGTCTCAACCATTTGTCTATTTATGGCTAATTCAAGCCATTTTTCACTTGTCTCAGACCTCACTCAAAGTCTAATATCCGTAACTGCTCGTCATTTTATATGTGGAGTAACTGCTTGTGGCCCTTCTACATTGAAGTTTTATTTACTGACCCATAATCGATTGCTTATATGCACTTTTATTATCCCAAGTCCAATTATCAATGTTGCCTGTAAATAATTTAACCTCCTACCCCCCAAATATAAACTGGGAATCTGCCAATCTTAACAGTCATTTTAGCTTAACACAGTGTCAATATCTCCAAATAAGTGAGATAAATGAGACTTCATCTATGTTCCTACCATCAGAGTTAATTTTAATGCATCTTAATATCAGATCTCTGTCAAAATATGTTGATAGCCTTATTGAATTGGCATCTTATTTTTATGTCCTTCCGCATATAATCGCTCTCAGTGAAACCAGATTAAAAGATGGGTCTTCGGTTACCAATATAGACATCCCTGGTTACGCATTTTTTCATGTCCCCACTCCAACCATGGCAGGTGGCGTTGGACTTTATACAAGAAACAATTTAGAATATCAAGTGATCCAAGAATTTGATCTAACTTTGCCAAATTGTGAGGATTTGTGGATTGAGACAAGGCTAAATTCCAACAACCAGAGCCTTGTAATCGGTGTGATTTACAAACATCCCAAATGTAGTACTCCATCATTCACTAAAGCAATGGCTGGTGTATTTGAGAAGCTGGCAGTGGCGAAAAAGAAATTTGTACTGTTAGGTGACTTCAATATCAACTTACTTGACACCTGCGACAATTCCACTACCAACTATTTCAACATGCTAATATCCCACTTTGTAATGCCAGTAATAACAAAACCAACTAGAGTCACTCCATCCTCCCACACCCTCATAGATCATATTTACACAAATACCATAAATCTTCTCTCCTCTACCTTTATTTTGCTTAGCGATATAACTGACCACTTTCCAGTAATGTGTACTATTTCGGGCATGAATGTTGGCCCCAAAACAAAAATCAGAATGAGGCGCGATATGAAAAACTTTTGTAGCGACTCTTTCAGATCGGAAATTGAGTCGATGTGTGATAATTATATGGGTGTTTCTCTAACTAAAGAAAATTTCAATCTCTCTCTTGACTCCTTCATTGGCCATTTAAAATGGTTAATAAATAAACACGCCCCCTTACGTCCTTTATCACGTAAAGAAAATAAATTATTTTCCAAGCCGTGGATCACTAGAGGAATTCGTAGGTCAATTCGGCACAAGAACAATATGTTCAAAAAAATGTACTTGCAGGGCAATTTAAACCAGCGCTCCCATTTTAAAAAGTATAAAAATATCCTTACTCACTTGCAGAGAAAATCAAAACAATTATATTACCAAAACGTCCTTGAGAATAACCGAGGAGATGTTAAACGCACATGGAAAACTATTAACGACATTATTAAGATCAAGTCCAGAGATGATATTTCCATCTTAGAATTAAAACTTGAAAATGGTACCTCAGTGTCAGATCCTGTCTTGGTGGCCAATGAATTCAATAAATTCTTCTCAACAGTTGGTGAGAGACTTGCAAGAAAAATCTCTCAGAGCTCTAATACAATCACAGATTTCTTGGGTGTTCCCCTAGGAAACTCTTTCTATCTTGAGTCGACGTCAACCACAGAGATTCTTCAAATAATCTCGAATCTGAAAAAGGGTAAAGCAGTTGGTCCTGATGGTATTCCATCTCACTTCTTAAAAATAGTCGCAGACATCATATCCCCAGCGCTAAGCCATTTTTTCAACTCTTCATTTAGATTAGGTATTTTTCCCTCCTCACTTAAGATAGCTAGAGTGATCCCTATATTTAAAAATGGCAAAAGAAATGATCCATCTAATTACCGACCCATTTCCATTCTACCAGCAATCGGCATTATTCTAGAAAAATTATTGTATAAGAGAATGATTAATTTTTGTTCAAAATTTAACTTGATCGACAAGTGCCAATTTGGATTTCAGACCAAACACTCTACCAACCATGCTATTCTAGATTTAATTTCGTCCATTTATGACAAACTTGACAAGGGGGAATTTGTTTGTTGTACTTTTCTAGATTTAAAAAAAGCCTTTGATACTGTCGATCATCATATTCTTTCTCATAAACTAAGACATTATGGCTTTCGAGGTGTTTCAGGCAACTTATTAACTGATTACCTGTCTTGTCGGTACCAATATGTAGAGGTCAATTCTCATAAATCTCCAATGTTGCCCATCCAGTATGGAATTCCACAGGGTAGTGTATTAGGACCTCTTGGTTTCTTACTTTTTATAAACGATTTATCGAACAGCTCTAATTTCCTGACAAAATTGTTTGCCGATGATGCCTGCCTTCTCGATAGTGCGAAGGATTTGATCACACTCCAAGCCAAAGTGAACACTGGAATTAATAAAGTATATGAGTGGATGATATGCAATAAACTCACTGTAAATGTGGAAAAATCCAAAGTCATGTTATTCAGCCCTAAAAGCCGGACTAGAAATTCAAGTCTTTCAATTAAAATTAATGGTATTCCACTAGAAATCGTCCAGTCTTATAGATATCTTGGGCTTCATATTGACCATCAACTCAAATGGAACAGCCACATCACTGAAATGTACAAGAAACTCTCCAGATCAGTAGGGATTCTGGGAAAACTCAAGTATTATGTGCCGAGCCCAACTCTGCGGACTATTTACTTTGCTCTTTTTCAATCACATATCCAATACGCCTTAGCTGCATGGGGCTCCGCTACTCAAACTAGCTTGCGTAAATTAGAGATTTTACAAAATAGGGCTGTTAAAATTCTCTCCGGAGCACCAGTTCGTTCAAACATAAACACCCTATATCATAAAGCCAGGGTGCTAAAATTGTCTGACATCTATAAATTAGAAATTTCTAAGATTATGCACCAGTTCCACAACAACCAATTGCCTGCAGCTTTCGCTGATTATTTCACTGTTCTCAGTAATGTGCATGAGCATAACACACGCTCTTCGACAAAATCGAATTTTTTTGTTCCCAGATTTTCGCTAAGCAAGTCCCAAAACTCCTTGAAGTATAAGGGTGTTGTAATTTGGAATAGTATTCCCCAAATCTTACGTGACTCTTCTTATGAAACTTTCAAAACAAAATATAAAAAATTCTTGCTGTCACCTTACCAGTCTGCTGTGATTGCATCCAAATGATGTGGCCTCGGCACTCTTTCCCGCTTGCTCCGCTAGGCCTATACCTGTAATAATAATACTTTTTTTTTTTTTCAATTTTTTCATGTCCTTATCTTATTGCATTCTTGCCAGTGATTTGAATTATGTAAAGTGTGCCATGCTAATTGCATGACCTGTATTTGTTCGTAACCTGCACAATATAGTAAACTACTTTTCTTATGTTTGAGATGGTTCATGAAGCTTTGTACGAATTTAACCACATTGAAATTCTAAGCCCATCTGCTCAAGATCTTGGTTAATTAGCATAACATTGTGACTTGTTTTCTCTTGCAGTCAGTAAAGCCTAAATTGTTTATCTGATTGTCATTATACTCTTATATAACATTGTAAAAGTATTACCTGATAAATAATATTTTTTTTATGTACTTTTAAACTTTGCTTCATTGGTTCACTCAACTATTAGTCTACGGTACTTGACTCTTCTTAGTTTTGCTGTTTCATGTCTTGTAGTCTATCTAGTTTCCCACTGTGAATGTTGATACTAGGTTACATTCGTTTTGAATGACTGTTATGGAATATCTTTCACATTTTGATATTCCATGTCTTCCCTGATTTTATATTTCCTGTAACGGTATGTGAAGCCCTGACTCCAGCTGCCAATCACTAGATCCCATTAACAGGTACCTCAATTCCTTTCTAGCATAAAGGTATGGTTTATTCGTTGCTGATCCTGTTGTCGCCCTCAGCAAACCATGGGTTCCACTGTAACCAATAACCATGCGCCATCAGAATTTGACATTTATTGCCCATTGTTAGCTAATGGGCATCACAATAGCATTGTTGTGACACAATCCACTAACGCCATCTCCATGGCTACCGAATCAGTGGTGTTCGGAGTTGTCTTTTCTTTTGTTGAAGCCTAAGTGACTATTATAGTCACTTTGGTTGAAGCGAGCGATTGCTGGTTACAGCAGATCGTCTCGAGATATTTTATGTATTTTTTTCCTCAATTTATTTAAACTTAGTTCGTTTTTTTGTTTTTTAAATTATAGTGTTAGACTTATTTTATAGGTGCCGCTGCTCGATAACCAGTATTGGTTTCTCGCGTCTCCTTCACCCTGAAATATGGCCAATTTATAATTTAATTTATTGCAATTTGTATGTTTGTGCCTATTTTAAGTATGGTGAGAAATAAACTACTGATTACTGATTACTGATTATACAAACCACCAAAGTACGACACTGAGGAGATGTATTTGCGACCGAACAGTGTGCGACCACGCCTTTTCAAGCCTTGAACATCGTTTCTTCTGCGTCGAGACTAGAGCATACGCTGCTATGCGTGAAAAATTGGGCTTCTAAGTGCATTCCTGACCGTCATACATTTTAAGAATAGGTTATTTTTGTATTTCAAACAAAAATCGTCAAATTATAAACAAAGCACCCCATCACAGCAATTAAACAGACAAAAACTCGGTGGTCGCAAATTGGTCGACAAAGATATTATCGACGTATTGGAAGTGCGTACCCCCCTATTCCCCCTCCTGACCAATTGCTTTGAAATTTTCAGTGGTTAGAGATGGATTTTTTTCCAGAAGGCTATTACTTTTATTTTTTGCTATGACGCCATCAAAGTTATGTGGCGATACGTGTCCATATATTTGAGCATAGCTCTCTTGTATTACATATTATTGCGAAATTTATGCAACCTAAGATTTTATTATTATTTTGTCGGACAATTAATCCACATTACCGTTTCTTATCGTCGACCTAATCAACGTAGATGTGGGTTTTACTTTCCAGGTATACCAATTGTTTTCCAGTTCTAACAGTCGATATGCTTTTATTTTCGTAGATATCTCATGAATCCATGATACGTATACGCCTATACAAAACATTTATAGATATTATCCCACGAAGTATGATCAACTTGTATCAAGCATTTATATGCCTTATTGACATTGTGTGTTATTGATGTGCTGCTATATATATTGTGACAGAATTCAAACAGTAATAAATACAGCAAGTTCGCTGAGTTGCACAACCTTGCTAATTGGCGTCACTCAGATGCATTGGGATTTTGGCCGTAAGCTGCGTGAAGCTAGCCTGGTGGCGCAAGACCTTTTAAAATGTGAGTGTATCGGTCGTTTACTTTTTATTTAAACATACATTTTTGCATCATACATTCTCTCGCTGACAGATATATATATATATTTTTACAGTCAGTTTTAGAGCGGTGATTTTCATTAAATACAACAATGTTATACATGAGACATGCATTTTTGAAATGACTTCTTAAATCTGTGGACACAAAAACTAGCCACCTCTTGTTTGTCAGTCCATTTACCAATGCTGTTACCCCGCCAGTGGTGCCTGGAGTCGTTCTCTAGAAATATGCTCTTTTTAAGCGCAATGCGCATCAGTGAAGTTTATCGTACGGTCATAATATTATGGATAAAATAGCTTCACAAGTGTTTTATATACCAACAATCAACCGAGTTTAGTAATGCACCTCGACGGATCATATTTTAGTTATTATTGAAAAATATTTGAAATAGTAACAATATCGAATATCACACGTCTTTCTATAACAAATTTAACGATAGCAAATTTTCAAAATCGACAAAAAAGTGACATGGCAAGTTGTTTATCAGTGTGACAATTTTCAGAATAGCAAGAGTGAAAAATTCAAATCTCTTATGTTTTTGACAGAATGAATTCTACACAAAGATACAGTATTTCAAGAAATCACCACTTTCAGGACCAGGTATTTTGATAGATAATAATAAATACTTTAGCGATTTGAAAAAAAATAACGTTTAAATGTCGACCCAGAGATGACAGTTGCGAGAATTCAAATTTCTAAAGATAGGAACTCCTTTTCAGTCTACTCTGTAGATATGTATAACCTAGTTAGTTCAAAACTGTGACTCATATTATTGGTATATGAGGGTTTTCAATAATAGTGTATTTTTGTAAAGATAAATTCGCATGGGCACTGACAAGTTATCTTCTTTATATTTAAGCGAAGCGCTTTTGTAAAAATGGAATAAATAGATAAATTAATTGAAACCTTATATATACTCGTATATGATATCTATATTTAAGGAATTGGAAGGAAAACGATAAGCAAATACCATATCCGATTATTTTTAGATTTCCTCCACATTCGATTGTCGAAGAGCAAAAGCTAAGATTCCAAACTTTGGAGAAGTCCTGCCGGAAATTGAAATTACATAAAATCATTCCAAAAGATGACAAAAGTTTCATGAACTCCATCAGTAGAGCGAAATTGTAGTTTTCAGACAAATACAAGGTAGAGGATCTTAATCAGTTTCGAGACGCTGAGTAAATTTATCTAGAACGCACTTACAATTGCACGTACATTTTCCAAGAAACATTTCTTTTCAAAACGGCTCTACTATATGGCCTTTGAGGGTTGTTTGAAAAGTGGTTAATCACCGTGCATTAATTCAATATATATATGGTTCATAAAATTAATTCAGAGAAAGTATAAGCGATGTTGGCAATCTTGTCCCAAGTTGATCTGATGAGCTTGCAATAATTCTGGATTCGAATCTTTTTTAATCCAGCAATATCAGCCTATGCCAAATCCAATATTGTAAAAGATTTGAAATAATATTGGCCGGTGGTTCAGGGTTGGTTTAGCAACAGAAACTACGCATTGGGAGCAACTTCTTTCACTGACTGTCGATAGGACTGAACCAGCAGTATTGTCCTGATTATTGAAGTATATACATTATAAAGTGTAGTGCGATTTGCATTCATTCATCTGTCCGGAATACGAGTTAGCAATCGTCCCAATTTTAGCGAGTGGCTACAATAAAAGTCGAGAATATAGAACAGGAAGAACTAACATTTACTTTTAATACAGTTATTGGCTTGCCTAATCCCCAAAGTTGGTTGCACAAATTTCAAGGAGGTATTACTTGCCTCAGAAGGTCTTGTGAATTCATCAGATGCCACTGAGTTATCCGGAGATATCCATGATATTGCAAATCTCAATTTGCATCTGCAAACTTTGAGTGACGTTAAAGAAATTAAGCATCGGCTGAATACTTATTATAAAATCATCATGGTCAGAGAACCCCTACATCGAATGCTTTCAGCGTATCGTAATAAATTCGTAAATTCCAAAAACGAATTTTTTAAGAGAATGGCAAAAACATTGCACGAGAAATATTCAAATTCAAGCGTTCCGACAGACAAATCCTCACCGGTGTTGAGTTTTAAAGAATTCGCCACTCACGTCAGTTCAACAAATGACAACAATGAACACTGGCAGTTTTTCTACAAGCTATGTTTGCCATGCGCAATAAAATACGATTTCATTGCTAAGCTAGAAACAATTTCTGACGACATACCTTTCATCATGAATACTATTGGAATGAGCAACATGACATTTCCTCAGAATTATCCCCCTCAGAAACGAACCGACGATGAAAAACTTGAGACATATTTCAAAGAAATACCAGATTTAAGAGGATTATTGGTTGAAAAATACAAATATGCTGAGTTATTCGGGTATCCTCTATTATTCTGAAAACGAATCTGCACAAACTTTGCTTTCATTAAATCATTTTGAGTTTTAAATATTTTTCTAACACACATATTTCCAGTCCATCGTTACCACCAGTTAGCAACCACTTCTACCACCAATTACGTTGTCAAACGTTATGTTGGACTAGATCTACGGTTTTCAACCAGTAGGTCATGGGTAGGCTTGCACGTAATTGACAAAAATCAATTCCGTAATTACGGCCAAATCGATTACGCAATGACCCCGTAATTGCGATATTTTATTCACACTTTTAAACCTATCATAACAACCAATTTAATCCACTTCTATTCCGAATGGGACATCGACAGTTGGGACAGTTTGGTTTTCATATTTCCGCCAGTACTACACGCCGGCGACAGATGCTAAAGACAAATATCAAGGAGTGAATTCAAATTAATTTTATTCTGATTTTTATCTTTTGTGTTAGCTTTGATTTTCCTTTATCAACTTTATCACCCAATTTTATGCGATCAATTTTATCATTACCAACACTGGTAAGTGGTAATAAATTTATGAAACGATAGTTGACTTTTTTAAAATCGTATTAACGTATTAATACGAGTTTCGTATTAAATAAAAATTCCGGGTTTTCTAATTTATAAATCAACGACGAGCGTATTCTCTCGTTTGATTATACTTGTGCTTGCCTCGCAACGAAGACTTGTTATTGTACCGTTTTTTTACATTATCCGACTTGACTACCTAGTTAGCATTTTATAATAATGATTGATGCCGACTTATTGACGATATTCCGATTACCATGCTTCATTTTACATTAAATCATTTCGCGGCCTAAATGTTATAACATTATTTGCGATAAATTTAGATCAAATATTAATTATTTGCGCGTAATTTAAATACCGTACTTATATGACATGCCTTCTCCGAAAATACAAAGTTATATCGCAAAACAATGCATTTGGTGACATTTATTTTGCACTCTCGAAAATATTAATTTACTTTTCTAACTCAAGTCGACAATCCTATCGGCTAAGATTGACACAAGTTTGGTCGAGTGCCGGTGGTATTTGAGTCGACGATAAATCAAAATAAGTTGCCGCATTTGGTAAAGACTTAGAGATATTGTAAAGACATATTTGGCCGAAATAGTGCGAGGCATTGTGAAAACAAGGCCAAGTCCGGACAGATATATAACGATAAAAGCGGTAACAGAACATCAAGATTTTGTAATAGAAAATGGATCTCGCGCAGAATGAACATGGGAAATCCCGACTTTTTGTTGTTTCTCTGCCGTCTGAATCGCTTTACCGATGCCGAAAAGACTAAGTTGCGTTGGTTCATTACGCAATTTCTCTCCCGTCGTCATATTGCTGTTTGATAAGCGCGACATTAATTATCACGGCATTTACAAATAGACCATGTTTGGTAAGTTGTCTCTTACATTCTTTAGTCATATCACCCGAAGAAGTTGAAACCAGGTGTGTTGGCGTCCATCGGTCTCAACGCAATTCTATCCCATATCTACGCTTAATATGTACATTTGCCATGCTAGATAAGTTGATAATAGGTTAGTAAATAGCAACGCGTTATGCCTTCTCCATCTGCGTAACAAGAGAGATAAAAACGGCTGCGAATACCGGAACTTTAACTTCTTCTACCGATTAAACTTTAATTTTTTAAAGAGAGCTCGTTTTAATCGCGAAAGCGCTCCACCAATAATTACGAATTTACGTAATTCGTAACTTCGCTTCCGGAACTCGAAATAATTCCGTAATTCCGTAAATTACGTGCAAGCCTAGTCATGGGCCACGAAATCATTTTCAGGTGGTCCACAAACCTATTGAGTTTGAGAAATTGAGTTATTGATTGTTGTGGCAATGACTGATGCTGCTGCTTTTTGGCTCTGGGGGTAATTCTCATTTTAATTAATAAAGTGGAAGTCTATCTTTGCAATTTTTTTATAGTTTTCCTTTGCGTGAGAAAGTCAATGGGCCACAGCATTCATTATGCAACAAAAGCGGTCCACGAAAAAAGGGTTGAGACCGACTAGGGTACGAAACGTCCGGAGACCAAAACGTGACGTCTGTAATCCTCCCAAACATAAAATGAAGACATGTCGAGGGATCGTAGTTTGCCAGATGATTAAGTGGCATTCTCAGCTTCTTATATGTTTTAAGATAAAATTGAAATCTCGTACTGATTTGGTATATTTTAAATTACTCAGCATGAAAGCTATCAACGAATAAACCAAATACATCATGCCCCCGAGAGGAGAAATTTTAACAGTGTTGATTCAGTGACGTTTCGGGGTTTTCGTCATCTCGACTGTTAATACCGCTTTGTAAACATTTTGTTTTTTGAGTTACCAAAATAAATTTTGACTTATAATCATCGAAAGTATGAAATTCCGGCTCCGGGAACTTCAAAATTTCGACTACAGATAATTTGAAAACTCGAAAACCCGCCACAAGTGGAAACAAGCTAAACGCCGACTCGACATTCTTGGTTGAGTAGTCCGTAACCGGATTCAGCTATTCTCTTGAACTCTATCAGGGTGGTCCAAACTCAGGCCATGTGGCCCGCAGCGTACTTTTCTGTGGCCCGCGCCGGGTAATCAGAAAAATCGCAGTTGGTGTTGTTTGGTCAAAAAATAATCGGAAAATCTTTTTTACATCCTGTTACATCTCTAAATTGACTAGTGTCACGTCCAGCCGAAGCAACTAGCGAAGTTGAATTGTGTGCCCGGGTAGTACAAATTATTCACTGGCTCTCTATCGTTTTGGTTGGGAATATATTCCAAAAGTTATAATAATTTTTGGAACCAGCCTAAACAGTATTACAAAAAATGGTAAAATTACACATTTGGTAAAATTTGTTAATCAATCAATCTGCAGTTATGGCAAATATAATCTAAAACATTTTGCTATCATGGGACCAATGAACATTTCCAAATTGTGAGGGATTTTGCTTTGAGAACCCCATCAATGTTCGAAAGCACTTACATCTGCGGGAGCACTTTCTCTGTTGTGAAGAGTTTAAAATCTTGAGGTAAACGTAGATATAGAAAGACTTTTATATCTTTCAGAGAATTTTCCGGTGTATTTTGCATGTTTTAGCTTGATAAATGACAAATAATGATCAATTGTTTGCACAATAAAAGTGTTTGTTTTTGTATTGCCCAGTTTATCAATTTTTGACAACATTTTGGCCCGCAAACGATGCAAAAACAATTTTGTGGCCCGCGGAGGCGACAACCTTGGACCACCCTGAACTATACCATACACACTATTGGATTCGAACCCACGCACGCAATGCAGTTAGCGGTACAACCATTTTCCTATCAGCCAGCATAGTGGCTATATCAACTCTTTTTGTTAAATTCCTTCCTCCGCCTGTTTTAGTACTCTTTGTTCGGGGCTCCCGAAGTATGCGAACCAAGATGGCGGACATCGGAATGTAATATGTGTAATAGGTTAGGGTTATGCCATAATTTTAGGTATAAATACTACGGGTAGCTCTTGGCTAGTCTTCGAACTGATAATAGGACTAAAATTAGAAAAAATTATCGCCTAACCCTAACCTGTTACCCATGTTACGTTCCGATGTCCGCCATCTTGGTTCGCATACTTGAGCCCGCTTTGTTCTTACTACGCACAATACCTACTTTATTTGTTGAATCTTTAATGGATCTTTAACTAGTCGCACTTACGCTTTTGTATAGTTCAAGTAGTCTAAATAAGTACCATAGTAATACTAAATAAACTTAAGAATACAACACAAATACAAAGCAAAATTTATCCCCATGAACACCGAAAGTTCTTCTTGCGGAGTAATCCTCCCCGCTTGGGAAACGTGGGCATGGCAAAGTGCTCAACCGTCAAGTGCTTAACAAATTATGTCAATAAATACCACATATAATAAACACATAAAACGAATGGAGAATAAACAAAAAATCTTACGATAACAAAGTCAAAACTTGACTTCCTTGTTTATATCCGTGATAATGTCTAATCTAAAAAAGTAAAGAGTGACGTATCAAATATAATTTCAACAGCCGCCCTGAGAAGATTTTGCAGTAATCGAAAACAGCATCGAAAAACTGGGTAAATTATAATATCAGCTGTAAGTAGGCTCTTTTAGGCGGAGTGATATGTTTTCACTGAAGTCGCAGTTCTAATTTAGGCTCTACAGAGTCGGGATTCTGTATTCACTGGAGTCAGATTACAAACTTTGAATAAAGACAAAATTTCATACCAAACCTCAAAAGGCATCAATTTTGCTAACGTCATAACAGTTTAAAAAATATTTCCCATCAAAATAGATTTCCACTCGTTCGGAATGGAATGGGAGATGAAGTATTTTACAATCGCAAGTCGAGTGTCGGGGTTCAAATTTTTCTTAAATCGCGGTCGATTGACAAATATTTTGTTACTCCTAAGCCCTAATCAATAAATACCAACAACGTTGTCCAATGTCAGTCCACCAGAATACTTTCAAAGTTGACAGAGTCAGTTTTTAGTCTATAGATCAGAGTCTGTATTTTCTGATGTAACTCAGCGTCTAGGTATCGATGGCTTGATAGTCTTTCGCTTGATTCGACCTTTTTATACCCGAACAAAGATGAAGTTTTATTTTCTGATCCACCTCAAATAGGACCAATGGTCCGACCAAAAAACAAACGATGCTGATCAATATTAAGATACATATCACAATTATTTTTTCATCATTTGCAAACGGGGAAAAGAAGAAATACAAAAACATAGTGGACGATACCCAACCCAACGCAATAATTGTGCAAACAAAACATATCCTCAATGAACCTGCAAATAAAATAAAACATGATAAGTAAGTTATTTGTACAACTTCCTCACTTCCGATGAGCAAACATGCGTTATTTCGAAAATAAAATCAGATGTTGTGTGATAACCTTAAAGTCTGAAGAGTTCATAGAGGTCTTGCATTGAAGATACTTTTATTTTCTACGCAGCAAAATAGGAGTCGGCCTTATGTAACGTTTAGAAGTGATAAAATATTGCACACAAGCATTTGGTGCAATAAAAATTCTCGGGTCAAAAATAAAATGATTTTTACGGAATTAAATATTTCATAAATTGACATAATATATATCACCGATGCCTTAATTTAGGTATTTTTTTCAAACGACGCCGTTTTCACGCATTCCTTTGCGAGCAAAGTTATGTAAAAGTTTCAGCCAATATGTAAAGCGCTATTATATATTGGAAGAACCGGAATCCTCCTGGTCCGTCGAACATGACATTGGGTGTAATAAAATGCAAATATTGAATTCAGCTCACCCATTTTACTGCATTTCTACTCAAAGTCTTTGATCATTTCGACGATATCTAGTAAAGCACATAATAAATTCATGGCCTCAAACCATCGCTAAAAAATATGGATAAAAAATTAGGGTGCGGTATAAAAGAAAGCCTTTTACATTGGCACTCTTTACTTGAATTGTATTTTAGTTGAATGCAGAATACGAAGAGCTTAATTCGTCGACTGTTTCGTAAATAGCGAACAATGTTACCAATATTAAATATTTTAAATTTCTTATGTCAAGCATATATAAATATAATTTTTGGTCTCATAGTATGATTTCGATGTATGATTTCATGTCTGTTCTGTGCTGTTTATTTTTTTTTCTATACTGAGCCCTGTTCTTTCTATTATGGTCAAAGAATTGTACCAGATCGCAGTGTGGTTAAAAAATATATTTGTCTCATGTACTCTAAACTAAAGTCTAAACTAAACTATACCATAAAATTTTTGTTTTAACGTTAGCATTGCTCATGAAAATTAAATCTCTCCCGATCTCTTTTGTACAAGCAATACATATCCATAATTTCACAATACCAAAATATTATTGAGTCATCCAATACCCACCCGCAAACAAAACCCCGCCATTTCAACAAGGCGACTAATAAAGCGGAATAGGGAAGTCATGCCAGTTAACAAAGGAAACTCGAGTGAGGCTGGGGAGGTCGGCGCGTCTTGTATTACAAAACCTCAATACACTAATACGTTCGATATCAGCGAGCTTTTCTTGTAATGATCTAAGCAAACTTTACTGGAGACTAAGAATAAATATTAAATATGTTTCGGAGCTACACCAAGTGAATTCAAAAGGAACTTTTTTAAAAGTCATTGCAACAAATATTTTAAAAAATTTTACGTTTCATGGCAAGCTATATTTCCACACAAAATTTATTTTTATCACGGAAATTATTTTTATGTAGCATTTTCAGCTCACACACTCAGCAAATAATGTATAAAAAGCTGCTTTCAAGACGGCTTAATCAGGTGGCAAACCAGAAATCTTGATGGTGGCGGAAGCCGTAACTGACCAGTGCTTACATGAAACAACCCACGGCGACAAAGAAATGTAGAAGTCCTCTGGCACATAACTATCCCCTATTGTACATAGAAAAAATGGACCGGCAGCTCGCTTTCGTGTTGACGATACTTGACTGGCGGTATCGATACATTCAGAACCTAATAATTGACAACATTATGTGAGATATTTAATAGCAAATTATATTTATTTCACACTTTGGTGAACATTTTTCATGTCAACTTCAAAAGTTATCGGGTCGATACCGTGTAATATTCAGTGCTGGAATCCAAAATTTTAAAAACAGGTTCTCTCTTGTATCGAATTGACTGACAAAACGTTCGTTCCCTCATTTCAGAAAATGTATAGGTATGTCGCTACTAGGCTTGCACGTAATTGACAAAAATCAATTCCGTAATTACGGCAAAATCAATTACGTAATGACCCCGTAATTGCGATATTTTCCACGCATTTGAACCTATCATAACAACCAATTGAATCCACTTCTTTTCCGAATGGGACATTGAAGTTGGGTTTTCATATTCTTGGCAGTACTACACGCCGTCGGCAGATGGTAAAGACAAATATCAAGGAGTGAATTCAAATTAATTTTATTCTGATTTTTATCTTTTGTGTTAGCTTTGGTTTTCCTTAAATTAAAATTAACCGTCCCATTTTTATGCGATCAATTTTATTTTATCATTACCGACACTGGTATACGGATATTTATGGAAACGATAGTTTTTTAAAACCACCTTAGTGCTGAATAAAAATTACGGGTTTCTAATTTATTAACTAACGACGAGCGTATTCTCTCGTTTGATTAAACTTGCGATTTCCTCGCGACGAAGACTTGTTTTTGCAGCGTCTTCTGCATTATCCGACATTACTGCCTTGTTAGCATTTTATAATAATAATTATTGATGTCGACTTATTGACGATATTCCGATTACCATGCTTCATTTTACATTTAATCATTTCGCAGACTGAATGTTTATAACATTATTTGCGATAAATTTAGATCAAATATTATTTATTTGAGTATAATTTAAATATAGAACTTATATGATATGCCTTCTCCAAAAATACAAAGTTATATCGCAAAACAATGCATTTTGTGACATTTATTTTACACTCACGACATTTATTTGCTAACTCAACCCGGCGATCCTATCGGCCAAGATTGACACAAGTTTGGTCGAGTGCCGGTGGTATTCAAGTCCACGATAAATCAAAATAAGTTGCCGCATTTGGTAAGACAGTTAATCATATATGGCCGAAATATTGAGAGGAATTGTGAAAAACATCATGAGCAAGGCCAAGTCCGGACTGATATATAACGATAAAACCGTTAACAGAACATCAAGATTTTGTAATAGAAAATGGATCTCGCACAGAATAAACACACTGGCTCATATTTGATTATATATGATAGCAGTTAAATTTTTAGCGGTCCGCGAGGAATCCGTCGTTTTGCTGTTTCTCTGCCGTTTCAATCGCTTCACCGATGCCGAGAAGACGAAGTTGCGTTGGTTCATTACGCAATCTCTCTTTTGTCGTCATATTGCTATTTGATAAGCGCGACATTAATTATCACGGCGAGGTATTGGCGCGAGTGATCAATCGCTCTTTTCGCTTATTTGGTTCCAATTCGTCGCGAAAGCTCTTCGTTAAATTTCACAAGATCGTCGTGTTGAAAGGTTATGGATATTTTCCTGTTTATACCCCAAGTCTGAAATAAAACACCCAAAAACAGTATGATATTCCATGTTCATATATCAAGTGTTGATATTAACAATAAAGAATGGTTAAGCATTGCTAATCCACACTTGGTGGGGAATTCCCACTATTTAAACGCGTGACTATAAAATAGAATAAAATAGAAACGGAACATATATATTATATACCATAAGTAACGGAAAACTGGAACAAGTAAATAATGAATAAAAGTAAAATGAATACAAATGTTTGATAGACCATGTTTGAAAGATTGATATCCTGCGTTCATTAGTCATTTCACCCGAAGAAGTTGAAACCGGGCGTGTTAGCGTCCATCGGTCTTAACACAATTCTTCCCCCTATCTACGGTTATTATGTACATTGGCCATGGCCATGCTAGATAAGAAGCGAGAGAAGTTGAAACCAGGTGTGTTTGCGTCAATCGGTCTCAACGCAATTCTATCCCTTATCTACGGTTAAGTTACGGGAGAAGTTAAAACCAGGTGTATTGGCGTCAAACGGCCCTACTCAGTTCTTCCCCCTTAACTACGTTAATAATTTACATTGGCCATGCCGGAGAAGTTGATAATAGGTTAGTAAATGGCAACGCGTCATGCCTTTCTTCACCTACGTAACAAGAGAGAGAAAAGAGAGAAAAACGGCTGCGAATACCGGAACTCTCTTCTACTTGTTGAGCTTTCATTTTTCGCAATCGACGAAATTGACTGCTTTGAAGAAAGCTCGTTTCAATGCAATAATTACGACTTTACGTAATTCGTAACTACCCTTCCGTAACTCCAAATAATTACGTAATTCCGTAAATTACGTGCAAGCCTAGTCGCTACGTAAGCTACATTGACCACTTAATTCCAAATTTATGATCAATGGGAGAAAGAAAATCGCTGTTTTGTTTATTTGGTAATTAAATGCCATAGATTAAGAATTTAAACTTATTTTTTCGATCAGACCCCCAACACAGGGGAAAATATTGTCACAAAATCGATATACTTGTCCATGCAACCCATTCATTTTGTCAATATCGACGCGTATTGCGAAAGATACAAATGGAAATTAAGCTAAGTCAATCCAGAATAAACGAAACCGGACGACAGAGAATGTTTAGTAGTGCGTACTATTGATCATTAAATATGCGCTATTGTATCATGCAAAGCAATTTTCGACGTTATCAAGCATAGAAACTCCGCATTTGGTGCGTCTGCTTAACAGATTGCTACCAAATCCAGGGAAACGACATGGCTGTTTTTAGCTTCTATCGCAGGCCGTTCGAACCTCGTCGTTGGGGTATGGAGTAGCTGTGTTCAGGATTCGAGGTTCTGGTGAGGGAGTAGGCAATGGTCTACCATTGTCGATGCTTTGCCAAGCTTAAAAAGAGATTCAACTTCGAAACGACAAAATATCTCGTTGTTTGTTACTCGGAACTCTTGGGGGCTCACAGTTCCTTATATATAGAATCCGGCTGTTTATATTAGTTTTATCAATCAACTAGATGGAAGAAGATTCTCAGGTAGTAGCCTACTTGTTTGACCTGATGCTTATTCTACAGTAGACTATAACCACATCTAACAAGTCCACGCCTCCCATGCACCGGTTATAAAAAAACAACCATAAAAGGACGAGTCACCACCGTTATGTGATGTTTTGTAACGCTGTTTCGTAAATTTTCAGTGCAAATTCTACTTCGAGCTATCATAAAGAAAAACAGCATCAACTGCGCACTTGTTGGATGGCATTGAACATACGACTTTGCAATAAAATCGTGAACAATATATTTTGACCGAAAACTGATTTTGAATTTATCATTGTCGAATTCATATTCAGCAATCTTACTCTACTATTCCAATTATTTTTCACATTTATTGGGTCCTTACCAATACAGTTAGTGATATTCTTTGAATTGAACGCCACAGGAGATAAATTTGCGATGACATAATCATTTTTGAAGAAATTGCACATTATAAGGATGATTTGTATCTGAAATGTCAGTTAACGGTTAAAATAAATCGTAACCGTTAACCATGTAAAATCGGTTAACCGATTAACCAGTTAACCATTACCAGCCCTAGTACCAAACCATCTATTTCAGCCCTGACTTTCCGATAAACGGAACCATCTGCTCGTCTATACATAAAACTCGTTCATGATGCAGTAGTGGTTTGAATTTTGCCCCAAGCATTCCTAGCGGGGGTCTGATTTTGAACAATTTGATCTTGACAAAAATAAGAATTGTCATCAAGTAATCGTTGTTATTGAAATAGAAATGGGGCATCTTTTTTTTTATCTTTCCAGTCGATCACGACTCATTACATCGGCGACACGGTTAACTTTTGTTTCCGAAGCCTAAAACATACAAGTTCTCGGTAAAAACCCCACTGTAATGTATGGCAACTATCAGTTAGGCTTAAAAGTCATCCTAGGGTTGACTAGCAGTTTCTATGTTCAGCCAGCGTCGTGTGTGCTTCTGTATCCAAATAATCTATGTGTAATGTTTTGAATAACAAATACAAGTTTCTGCAATACAACATACTGAATCGTAAATCAGTCTGGCAGTGCTATTAGGAGTAGCCAGATATAATATAAGTACACAACGTAGCAGAACATAACATGGTGTCAGAAGACTGGAAGAAGTCTGAAATCTGTTAAACTGCAAACAGTCGAGTCTGAATTATACTCAAATCTGTTTATCTGCAACTGAATCCGAGATGTCAATGTCAAATAACTTTGATCATCCAATGATTGACTGGAATGGTCATGATCTGTACCAAGAATTTTGCAGATTCTAAACCCATGTTCAGTTTATTTTTGATGGATCGTTAGCCAAATTGCCTGCAGCTGAGAAAGCCGGATGGCTTGGAACATGGATAGAGCATGAAGGAAGAGAAATCTACAAAACTCTAACTTGGGAAAAAGAAGAGAAAAAAGATCCTTTTGCTGTTTTGGCTAAATTTGAGAAATATGTGAGACCCCGAAGGAACAAAAGAATTGATCGACATAAATTGTTGCGACGTAAACAAGGCTCATCAGAATCGTTTGACAACTTTGTTAAAGATTTGAAAATCATTCTAATGGATTGTGAATATGCTGATTCAGATGATATTCTGATTGACTGTATTATAGATGGTGTGCATGAGAAAAAACTGCAAGAAAGACTTTTAGATAAAGGAGAATTTCTAACACTAGCAAAAGCTTTGGAAATTGGTCAGCCGTATGAACTTGCACAAAAGCAAATACGTATAGTACGAGATGAAGAGGATTCTTCAGTCTCCAGAATTGCACAAAATCCTTATCGTCAATCAAATTTCAGTTATTCGGACAAGAAGCAAAAATCAAAGAATGCATCATTTGACCGCAAATATGACAAGACTGATAAGAAATGTTCTCGCTGTGGAACCGATAAAAAACATAATCACTGGAAAGCAGTCTGTCGTCGCCGTACGAAAATAAATTCTGTCAAAACGAATCTGAAACAACATATGAAAATTATTCTGAAAGGTCATCAGAAAATTTAATGGAATCTGAACCACAAGTTGTTGACTTACATGCACTGGATTACAAAAAGCATAGCCATCGAAGTTACACAAATCACTGTTTTAAACCAGTAGCAACGGTTGATTTCAATATCAATCACAACAACAAAAATGTTAAAGCTACATTTGAAATTGTGAAGTTTAAACAAGAAAATGTTATATCAAGAGATCTTGCTGGAAAACTGAACTTGATCGCAAGGTTACAGCCATTAGATATAACATCTGATTTGACAAATGAAACACTCAGAGAATTTCCTGAAATGTCAAATACTAGTGGTACACTGCCTGGAGAGTACACTATCAAACTTGTTTCGAATGCTAAAGGTGTTATACATGCAGCCAGAAGACAACCACTTGCTTTGAAAACAAAGATAATTGAAAAGCTCAATGAAATGGAAAGAAATGGCCACATTACCAAGGTTGAACAGCCAACAGAATGGGTTAGTTCAATGGTAGTGTCTGTTCGAATAGAAAAACTGCGCATTTGTATTGATCCATCCGATCTTAATAAAGTAATAAAAAGAGAGCATCATCCTATGAAAACGATCGAAGAAGTAGCTTCTGATATACCAGATGCTAAAGTATTTTCTGTACTAGATGCAAAGAACGGATTCATGCAAATTAAGCTGGATGAAGCATCCTCATTTTTAACCACATTCAATACTATTGCTGGGAGATATCGTTGGTTACGTCTTCCATATGGTTTAGTCTGTAGTCCAGAAATTTATCAACGAATTATGGATAGAATGTTAGAAGACATTCCCGGAGCTGTTGCTATAATGGACGATATTCTAGTCACTGGACGGGATATTAAACATCATGATGAGATCTTGAAAAAGGTTATTCAAAAAGCAACAAGCTATAATTTAAGGCTGAATTTAAAAAAATGCATGATTCGAAAAAATGAAGTACCATACATTGGTCACCTATTAACTTCTGAAGGTTTGAAAGCGGATCCTCCATAAGTTCAAGCTGTACGCAACATGCCAGAACCAAAAGACAAGTCTGACGTAAAAAGATTTCTGTCTTTTCTGAACTATTTGTCAAAATTCATACCGAAATTTAGTGAAGTTGATGCACCACTCAGAGAACTGCTAAAAGAAAAGGTTGAATTTAGTTGGCAATCTGCACAAAAAGAGGCATTCTGTAAATTGAAAGAACTTTGTTGTAAACCGCCTGTTCTGAAATACTATGACGTCACGAAACCAGTTGAAATTCATTGTGATGCTAGTCAAAATTGCCTAGGTGCTGTTCTGATGCAAGATGGACGACCAATTGCTTACTCGTCAAGAGCAATGACTGATACTGAAAAGCGATATGCTCAGATAGAAAAAGAGCTATTGTCAATTGTCCATGCTTGTAAGAAATTCCATTGCTATATTTTTGGAAAAAGAGTCAAAGTATACAATGACCATAAACCTCTCGAAATGATTGCAGAGAAACCTTGGTTGTCAATACCAATGAGGTTACAGAAAATGTTAATGAATTTGCAATGATATGATCTGGAAATAAAGTAACGAAGAGGCGGAGACATGATTTTACCGGATACTTTGTCTAGAGCACTGGTTCTCAACCAGTGGGCCATGGCCCACTGGTGAGCCATGGAGACATTTTGAGATGGGCCACAGACCAATTATAAATCGCAAGGGTTGTTGATTGAAATAATTGATTCGTTTACAAAATTAGCTTCACACGTTTTGTAAAAACAAGATATCTATTTGCAAAACATGCTTCGCCGTTAAAACGCATTGTGACTCAACAAACACATTCTACGGCATGATGACCGTAGAAGGGGAATAGCAATTTCAATAGTGGCGTATATCGATGCATGGACATCAGTTGAATGGCAAAACGAAAGTTCATCAAAAATTACATTCAATGTAGATTCCATCTTCTCCTGAAAACTGAAGTAAAAGGACAGTGTGTTTTATGCTATAAAGTTTTTAGACATCATTCATTGAGACCGTCAAAATTCAAACTTTATCTGAAGGCAGGGTTTTCCATATCGATGCAAATCAAAACAAAGGCTCGGAACCCACCAAAAATTAATGTGTTCGTTGATAGTGTTCAGCAGCAGATAACCCACTAATAGTCAGTTGAATAAAAATTCATTCGGAAAACTCTTTTCTATAATAAAAAACTTAGTGGGCCACAGAACTTTCGCGCAACAAAAAGTGGGCCACGAACGAAAAAAGGTTGAGAACCTCTGGTCTAGAGCCTTCTTAACGGATAAGTCATCAGAAATTTATGGATTGGATTATATAAATATGATGGATTTTATTTCTGTATCCAAAGAAACGTACTTGTAATTACAAAAGTTGACAAAAGAAGAGCTCAGCTTTCTGCAATTGACCATACAAACTGGATGGCCAGACACGAGAAAAGAATTGGATGTTTCACTTCGTCCATTCTGGGATTCTCGCAGTGAACTTGCTGTTTTAGATGGCATTATCTACAAAGGTATGAGAATTGTCATTCCCCCCAGTGTGCAGCAATATGTTCTCAAACTTGTTCATGAGTCACACTTGGGCATTGTTAAATGTAAACAAAGAGCTCGTGAGGTGTTCTTTTGGCAAGCAATGAACTCTGATGTAGAACAGTTAGTAAAAAATTGTTCAAAGTGTGCAACTTATCAGAAAGCACTTTCTAAAGAACCCCTTAATCCATCAATTCCGCCTACATTACCATATCAAGAAATTGGAACTGATTTGTTTGAATTTGAGGCAAGAAATTCAGAACGATGTATTCAAACTGTCAAAAATCTGTGGAGAAAATGTGAAGACAAGCATCTTGCATTACTTGACTATAGAACAACTCCACTAGAAGGAATTGGTTTATGACCTGCACAACTTCTGATGGGTAGACGCACAACAAATACATTGCCCATAGCTACTGCTTTGCTCGCTCCATCATTTTTTGATCGAAATGAAGTTCAACGAAGAATAGCATTAGAGAAAGCTGAACAAAAATACTATTATGACAAATCAAGTATGATAGAGCATGATGAACTGAAAAAGGGAAATGATGTCAGGATGTCACCATTACCTGGTTCTGAACAATGGAAACCTGTTGTTATAATTGATCATCATCAAAACCCAAGAATATATATTGTTCAATCAAATGTAAGAAAATACAGAAGAAATAGAAAGCATCTTAGAAAATCTACAAACATTGCCAATAAAAATGCTCATCATCATGATTCTGATTATGATCTCCATGTTGATTCTGATAATAAAAATACCCACAGCTCACCTCCTAATGGACCTTTCCCCGAGCATCGATTTCCTTGTTTACTTCGTGACCTTGGCCAATCAGCAAGATGCAAAAAGTGACGTAACAATGCTCCCTTTTGGCATCCGCTCAGACACTTTTCTCACTCAGACAGATTTTCAAGCGTGGTCGTAAACATTACCCCGTTTTCGCATTTTTGAACTCTTTTCGTTAGTTTTCAGTTGTGTTTCGGAAATTTAAATATAAATCAGATAATTCAATGGTCACCCTGTCTTTCTAGGAGTTTTAATTTAATTGCAGTCATATAAATTAGTGTAGAAATAGCTGTGATAGATTAGGCTAAAATTCTTTACCGGTACATTTAAAAAACAGATTGTTGTATGCGATGAATCATAATGATGGTTTGAAACACATACCCCATTTCACAGGCGCCAACTCAAAAAAGCACTCTTAAAATAGCCCCGAAAATTTTGCAATGGTAAAGTATAGGAAGATTTTTTCGGGGGTCAAAGGTCGGGGAAAGGCCCATAATAGGCACAGAGCAACAGATAACCACAATGCTACATTGCGAAATAATCAGAGAGATAACAGATACTAAGTTACTAGGCGTGGTCGGATTATACATCCTCCAAATAGGCTTAATCTTTAATAGCATTGTGCATGCAAGTTTCGTTGTTTTGTGTTCTTTTTATATGTTTCTACTGAAAGAATAAGGGATGTAATGTATGGCAACTATCAGTTAGGGCAGGGGTGGCCAACCTATGGCGCATGCGCCAAACGTGGCGCATTGCATGATTAGAGGTGGCGCATTGCATCTTTAACCCTTTTCATGCCAAAATTGGTAACTGCACTTGGCTTCTCCACGCCAAGCCGTTTTTTGCGATTTACATGGTGACTTTTGATTGTACCTAAAATCTATCCTCCTTACTCCACGTCGCCCACTTACGGCTTGTTGGAATTAGAAACAACAGGCGATTATCGACGTTAGCTTTTGGACGGACTTTATGACATTCATTCTAGACTTTTAGCAAAAATTAGTAAAATTTACTATTTTTAGTTGATGTTACTAGCCATCTCAATGATCTAAATTTGAGACTGCAAGGCAAAAGCAAACTATTTCCAAGCTTAGTAAATGACACTAAGCATTCAAGATGAAGTTGAAACTTTTCGTTTCCCAGTTGGAAAAAGAGGATTTGTCCCAATTTCCCCACATAAAAGAACACCGTGAATGTGCTGCTGGTAATGGCAATTTGGCAATATACACAGAAAAAATCAAGTTATTGCAAGAGTCATTTGAAAGTCGTTTTCATGATATTTCAAAAGAAGAAGACTATATACTTGCTTTTATAAACCCATTTTCACTTAGTGAACTAACCATAATGAAGATGCCAAGCAATATACAATTGGAACTAATTGACTTGAAAACTCATCCATCATTGAAAATTAAATTTGATGAGCTTTCTTCAGTCCCAAGTGCATCTGACATGATCAAGTTCTAGCAATCGTTACCCCGTGAAAATTTTCCAGAACTGAGAAAATTTGCCCAGGGTTTTATATGTCGTTTCGGAACGACATATAGATGTGAACAAACATTTTCTGCCATGAAACTAATTCAAAGCAAAGCGAGGTCAAGACTTACAGATTTAAATTTGATGAATGCACTGCTCCTCTCAGTAACAAACTTAACTTCAAGAATAAAAAAACTGGCGAAAGTAAAACAGCAGCAAAAGTCTCATAAAGGCGGTACTTAAATAAAATTGATCAGTATTATTTATTATACTTCCTTGCTTAATTTCTATTCATGTAAAGTTGAAAATTGTAAAAACTACATATACGTGTGTATAGATGTGCGTGTATTATAAATTTATATAATTTCAACAAGAAGCGGACATCGGGCGTGGGAATACAAAAGATTTACGGCGCATCTGAAGCATTATGTTTAAAACGTGGCGCATGATATGTGAAAGGCTGGCCACCCCTGAGTTAGGGTTAAAGATCATCCTAGAGTTGACTAGCAGTTTCTATGTTCAGCTAGCGTCGTGTGTGCTTCTGTATCCAATATAATCTGTGTGTAATGTTTTGAATAACTAATACAAGTTTCTGCAATACAACATACTGAATCGTAAATCAGTCTGTCAGTGCTATTAGAAGTAGCCAGATATAGTATAAGTACACAACGTAGCAAGACATAACACCCACTAAAGCTATTGATGAAGCTAAATAAGCTGCACACGCTTTACTTAATCTGATACAAAACTTCTGAAAGTCAAATACACCGCTAGTCGTCAGCTGCGGTACTTTCATTGTTAGTACTCTTTTGACTCAAATACAGACAACGATTTATTAGAAACAGATCATTGACTCAGTTTGATTGATGAAACTTGAATTTGCCTTTCATTATATTTTCAATACACGGCTCTATTTCACTGAGCGCAATGCGCATGTCGTCACCAGGTTCAAGACGTTTGCAATCTTTGGTTTTAATAACCATCGGTGCCGAAAATCCTTGGTCGCACATATACGTGCTCGCTAATGGTAGCAGATAAGTCATTGCTTCATTTCCAGGTATTGGCTAGAAGACAGTGGACGATTTGTACATTAGGATTGCTAATGACTCGTGCAGTTAACCCCTGCCGAGCACCAATAATCGCGGAAGCTCTGTCGGTACACAAGCTGACACAGTTTTCCCAGTCTACACCTTCTTTTTGAAGTTATTCACAATCTATTGAGCAAAATAAAATTCTTCTCCGAGGTCAATGTCATCCTCATACATCACGTAGAGTCGTAGACCATTAACTGCGCGTTTTTTCCAGTGTCGGTTGACTCATCGAGTCGATCGCTCCACTTTCCCGCTCTTTTCATTCGGGTTTTTTATATTTAATGAAAGGTCTGCGATGCGACATTTGACTGTGTCGTTCGATAGCAAGACGGACTGCAATTTCGAGGCCACGTCGTCACCGCATATGAGTCTGGCCATGTCAATAGCTGCGGGCTTAACGAGCTGTTCTCCAATAGTGCGTGGTTGCACTTTTCTAGCAATGGGTTGAGCCATCACATACGATGCCAGCATGGCTTGCTTGGAACCTAAAATTGCTGGGTTTCAGTTCGGCTTCTCTATGCTGAATTAATACGATTATTTTTCACATACTACGGTAGTTTTGTTTCGAAATGTCTCTTCAATTTGTTGTCTTTTAGAGATTCATTTAAGAACACTGCATTAAAAGGCCATGGGAACCCTTTATGCCTCCAGGAACCTATATTGCCTCCCTTCGCCAACATGATATGCTACCTAGGCCTTCGGCCGAATTCGCAATATTTAACTTTCACACATCACATACGCACACAGTGCTTCGTTCGCAGTAAATGGGCGGGCCCTCGAGCTGAAGTCACATCCTCTTTCGATCTTGAATCTGCTGATGTTGACAAGCGAACTTCTGTTTTGCCTTTTTATTCGAATTCACATTACCAAGGAAGGCATCCAGTTTTGGGTATTTTTGTAAGATGACATTTCGCGCGGTCAACGCTACGTCAAGCGACTTGCACGGTTACCGTCACACCAATATGACTATATTATATTCACTTTGGTTACCATAAAACAAGACGCGTGACTGGTATCGGTACTAATTGTAACGCAACGACGCGCACACGACAGTTCTTTCCGTACATGTCATTTTATACAGTATTTCATTGTTTTGAATACCAAAGTTAAGACTAATTGAGACATTGGACCAGCTTAATTTTAGTTTATCAACTCTTAGAATGCGCTTGTCTACGGCCTTGCACTGACAACCTAGGCGCGACCTATTTTCAGACTTTCCGCGACCCGAACCCGTACTTTAAGAACCCCTGGTCTAAAACAATAAAAAAACGAAATAAACGGAAAGAACTGACTATTACGGCGGCACAGGTGTCATTAAATAGGTGTCTACAACTGGTCTCAGCCAAATATTGATGTCAATGTTGCATTTAAAATTTGCCTTTTTGATACACTATCGCGACATACTCGGATTGTAAACGTCCTCACCATTGACAATACAATGAGTAGGAGAACGGTAGGTGACTACTTATGGAATGGGGAGCCTATTCGTGGAATCGACTTGAACTAGTCGGAAATTTAGCAAACAAAATATTTTTTAATTTTAGTCGCAAAAGATTTATTTAAAATGGGTCCGTATTAATTTCTTCAAGATTTTTTACATAGAATACAAGGAACACATATCTGGAATATCAAAAACACTAAAAAATAACACCAGACTATGTTTTAAAGAGTTTTATGTTATAAAGAGTTCCAGGTTTTATGCTGTTCCTTATCACACATACGGGGTGTCTCAAATAGAAGTACAGTATACCCTTTTTATTTTGATTTGCTTTTCAGGTACTCATCACAAAGTGTGCATTTATTCAGAAAACATAGTATGAATAAATAGTAATATTTAGGTATTGTTTGGCAAACTCAGCGCCACTTTAACAGAGAATTTGGAATCAATTCGGCTCTGAATGTTTTCTTCAGAGCGTCCGCTCCTTGGTCTTCCTGATCTTTGTGCATCAACTACAGATCCAGTTTCCATGAATTCACGATGAATCACATAAATTGTTCGTCGTGTAGGAGCCGAATTATTTCCAAATTGCCAAACAGTAATTTTGCACATCATTTCTTGTGTTAATCTCCCTGTCATTTTGTGGGTTGCTAAAAAGGCAATCAATACCTAAATTTTACTACTTATCCATACTATGTTTCCTGAAGAAATGAACGCTTTGTGTACCTGAAATACAAATTAAAAGTGTATACTTACTTTTCAGACACCCTGTATATCATGAATTTGGAGAAACACCCCGTTTTTCACCAAATTGAGAAAAATAAGGTGATTTTCTCAATGTACATGTCAAAAGCTAACAGGAAGTTTAGGAAAAAGCTGGGAACAAAAACAAAGTTTTTTTGTTACACAGTAAATTATTTCTGCTTTTTAGTATTTCCTCCATATTCGGTTGTCGAAGAGCAATAAAATAGGATTCCAGACTTCAGAAATGTCTTGCCTGAAATTGAATAATAGCGTTCCGTAGGTTTCATGCACTTCATCAGTAGATTGAAATTGTACTTTTTAGACAAATACAAGGTAAATGATCTAGATCAGTTTCGAAGTCCCCATGTAATTTTGTACTAGTGCATACTTTTACGTACATCTGCGTCTCCTCGATATGGATCTAGGAGCGGCTTTAGAAGGTCGTTAAAAATACTGTATCATTGTTCATTAACCCAATACAAGCCTCAAGCCCTGCCCATTTTATGGGTATTTTTAAACTTATTTTTTTATGTCAACCATTAAGCCCTAAAGCTTTACTCATGGGTTTTTAAAAGCGTCTGCTAGAGTTCTATTCAGCAATATATCTTTAAAACACACCCCTCGAAAAAAAATTTTGCAAAAAAATTTCAAAAATTTCTAAAAAAAAAATTGGACTTTGAGATATTCTGTGTACAGTAGAGGGTTAATAATTAATTCCTAATCAATTAATTTTTTCTTCAACGTTTTCGTCAAGTTTTTCCTAACATAACAATACCAAAACGACTATTATAGCATGAATGGTTATTACTCTGAAATTCACAATTGTATTTACAGTATTGTCAAGTTCAAGGTCAAATTACCGATACTGATGACGTCACAGCTCTTATTATTACTGCACAGACCACCCCCAATGCGAAAAAATTAAATTTTCTCGACGGAAATGCGCGTAGAATGGCGTAAACAATCTCATACGCGCGTTTACGCGTTAAAATTACCAATAATTTTACGTTTTTTTTACATACAAAAAATCTCCATACCTCTGCCAACTATGGAGCATTCGAAATCATATTTATCAAAACAACACAGCGCCAGGGATGGTCAGGGATAGTTAGTATGACTGAAAATACATGCTAAAACAATAATAAGTCGTTATAAAGGAGTATTTCCTGTCTGAGCTGAGTCACATTTTTTAGACGTCTGACAGGTGATTTTGAAATTCAGGATATTTATACGATTCGCACTTTGCGTCACGGCTGGAAGGTTTTATCGCTTCTCTCATATCAGGGCATTACGTCGATAAACAGCTAAGAGCGATATTGACCCTATAAGTACCGAAATTTGAAAACTATAGGAAAGTGCACCCATAAGGGCGTTCCTGTAGAAGGGTAAAGCTAAGCTATATGTGCGGTATTGATAACATGAGTAACAAAGTTACATTCGAGGCTGAGTTCTTTTTAATTTGGCGATATCACCATAACCTGAACAATGGCGTGAAAGATTGGGAATCATGTGTATAACTATAAAAGGTTTCAAGTCGGTTTAGCCACAGAAACTACGTATTTTAATTGAATGATTTCGACTTTTGCTAAGAAGGAACAAGCATTATTGTTCGGGTTATTAAAGTACATTACACAGTTAAATCGTGGCCTTCCATTCTCTCATCTGACAAAACATGTGTTGGCAAATGTCGCTGTTCTACAAATTGACTACGAATAGATAAAGAACATATGAGATTGAAAACTAACATTTACTTTTATTACCGCTACTAGCTTGCTTCATCCCCAAATTTGCACTAATTTCAAGAAGATTACTTGTGACAGAGAGTCTTGCGAATGCATCACTTCCTACAGAGTTATCAGCAGAAATCCACGATATTGCCAATTTTTAATTTGCATCTGCAAACTTTGGGTGACGTCAAAGAAATTAAGAATCGTCTGTATACCTATCATAAAATCATCATGGTCAGAGAAACCCTAAATGAAGTTCCAAAAAAGAACTTTCCAAGAGAACGGCAAAAAAATTGCATAAGAAATATTCAAATTCAAGCGTTCCGGTTGACTCTGAGTTATTAGGTTATCCTCAAACCTTGCTTTTGTTGCATCATTTTGAGTTTGAAATATTCTTCTAACATACATATTCCCTGTACATCGTTACCACCAACTAGCAACCGCTTGTACTAGTCCGGCAGATAAGGGGACCTTTTTGGCCCAAGTTTGATTTCAGACATAAAGTTTTTTTTATTTGTGATTATTCAAGCACCAAATTTACTAGGAAATAAAATCAATAACTTTTGGGTATTTGTTGAGATATTTGTATTAGTGTTTTTCGTCAAACCTGTGCATCATAATGACGCACAACCTGAACAATAACCTCTTACAATACTATGTTCAGGTTGTGCGCAATCTTGGTGCACAAACTACGCAAGCACCAAATTTACCAGGAAAGAAAATCAATAACCTTTAGGTATTTGTTGAACCCAGCTTTGGGTCGCGACCCGTATATATGGAAATACTGTCGAAATATACGCGTAAAATAAAGTACTATTAGAGTACGCGTAAATAGAGTACTATTTCAAAATATCCGCTTTTGTTGCTATTAACAACACAAGCCTGCTAATGCAGTCGCCAGTGGTTCAAGTGGATATACACCCGGTGGAGAACAGTCAATTATTTGTTAGCGAGAATTGTTATGCAGCGGGATGATAACGACGACGCACTGAAAGATAATGATATCACAGAACAAGAATGAGAAAATTGCTACATTTTATTGTATATCAATGGGAAAGCATGTAGTTCATTCTTATGTTCCATGCCAATGCTTTTCAAACTACCAAAGACTCTCAACACTTTTGCTTCTTCTCTTCTATAAAAATACATTGTTATTATATATTCGCATTTCCATCTGTTCGTTCGTGCTCCCAGATAACGGATCAGCGGCTACCAAGGGGGACGGGGTCCCCTTTTAAGAAACCCTGTCATAAAGGCTCGACCGTGCTTCTCTTGTTTGTTGTCATGCTGTCCCTGGATCTTGGCTTGTATTAGTGAAATAAACTACCCTTTATTCTACTAAAATTGAATTTCTGACATTGTAAGGATATTCAATGTTACCATGTATGCAAAACTATACCATGCAGTTATAAAATAATTGTTTTTAACAAAAAGTCATTGAACATTGTATGTTTACCAGGTTAGGGTTCAGGATATGCGTCATCTTGGTACGAATACTTTAAATCTACTTATAAAAAATTGCTCAACATTATATATTCCACACCCACCTGGGTATCATTATATATGTCATCTACATTATATCTAAACAATAAAAAAAACTTTATGTCCCAAAACAATGTTAAGGCCCGATTCTGTCGGACTATACCATCAATTAAGTTATTTTGGACTAGACAATCTTATAGTACGAAACGTCCGTCTGCCAAACACGAAATGCTTACATGCCAAGGGATCGTAGTCTGTCACATGATTAATTGGCATTCTTAGCTCCTTGTATGATTCAAGATAAAATTGCAATCTAATACTGATTTGGTATTGTTGAAATTACTCAGTGTGATATTTAAAAGCTATCGACTATCTCACCAAATACATTATGCACTCGAAGAAGAACCTTTGATAGTGTTGATTCAGTGACGAAATTGGGGCTTTCATTTTCTTTTTATATAACGTATAAAAGTAAACACACGCCAATGAATTTTAATCCGACTTTGAAAGTAATACACACCATCGGTGTCGTGTGTTTGAACGGCGCTCTTTTGCTTGGACTCATCAACGTATAACCTGTCGCCTTCTATACAGCGATAGACGCGCATGTAACTTTAGAATTTGTAAATTAATTGAGATAGGTTGAAATGTTTTTGGACTAAATTGGAGATACTGTATGCCGATGTATCCTTTTTTGGAAAGCGGGGGAACGAAGAAAGCTTTCGATTTCAGTATTTCGAAGTTCAGTATTTCAGTATGTATCAAAAATTAGTTTCTGCCAACGCAGTGAAAGAGGGAAATAGATTTGAAATCACAGCCAAATAAACATTTGTATTTCGCAAGTGAGATTGAAACCTAACGTAAATTGAAAACTAAAACATACAGAGCAAACAGTTTGGTAACACTGACGAATCAAAATTATGCAAGAATGCGTTTGGCAACTCTGTACAGTGAATGATGGAACGAGCTTTAACGAGATTTTCTAGCGGCATCAGCAAATACTAACTGTGTGTAATTTGTCAAAGCAACTAAATCGATATAGTATAAAATTACAGTGTTTATTTTACTTGAAAAACAACAGTCCTTCGCCAAACTGCCAATTATTTTTACCACAACCGCAAGTCGAGAAACAGCCTCTGTTATGAGTCATTTTTTATTTGAAAAGTACAAATAAATTACTGCAAAATCCGAGTGAATTATCCATTTTTTTTGTATTTCCAGCAATATACGAATGAATGAATCAATTGATCATAATTGGTCAACGAATAAAATATATATAAAAATAGCGGGAGTTAATCATTAAACAAGCTTTCGTCACCGGTCCGATTTAAAGGAATGCAAGCAATCGATTAGTTTAGTTCTTCACATGTACGTGCATATTCGTTTTGTCAGTCTGCCTGTCCAGTAAAGCCAAAATATGACGTTAATTGTAAAGACAGTAGGTGAAAAGGTCTTGTATCACAATTCCCCGGATGGTGGCTGGGCTTGGGTTGTTCTCGTCTCTGCCTTCTTCCTTCAAGGGATGGTGATTGCATGGATTCGAAGCTTAGGACTTTTTTACAATGATTTTATGGAATCGTACGATGCAACAAACAGTCAGACATCATTTATAACTTCAATGGCCGCGGCGATGATGGGACTAGCAGGTTTGATTCATTGTACTGTATAGAAAATCATAATTGCCACTATCTCACATGTATTATATTCGCGCCCAATGTGTTATGGAGAAAATATTTTAAAAATTGTATTAAAATAGAAAGTGCTATAATTTTCACAGAAGACCGCAAAACCTCCAAAAAGTATCACCATAGGGACATCATACCACCTTGACGTGTCAAAGGCTATACATATTTTTTTGCTGCAAAAAGCTGCAGGCCCCTTAGGACTTGAATTTTAACAAGTTGAAACTGTCAGGAAACCGGAATATTGGAAACAAATGCTTCGGAGTTAAATGCAAATAAGTTTCGTTAGCAAGCGGATATACAGTGGAATTATATTAACTCGCTAATCGAGTATTTTTTTCAATTTTAAGTTTGAATTTACCCTCATGTGTCATTTAACCTCATAATGTCTGGTTTTTACATCCTATAAACGATTTCAAATAGGCTTCCCAAATGCCTCATCGATAACATCGGCCAATGGGACATATTCACAAATGTATTTCTTCTTTTCAGCTCCCATCGCAGGTATATTAATGAGAAAGTTTGGAGGCAGAAAAGTTATATTGGCATCGGGTGTGCTGTGTTGTCTTGGACTTCTGCTGACAGGATTTGGCAGTGGTATATGGACCGCTTACTTGGGTGTTGGCATAATCTGGGGTAGATAGATACTATATTTCTACCACGTACATAGTAAAATTGCACCGGTAGCGTATTTTCGTAGTACCGACGTTGATAATAACATTATGTGGCATACCTTGTTGATAGTCTATGAACCAGGGGTGGGCAAGGTTTTTGGGCTAGGGGCCAAAAAATTTGCTCACCTAGACTGGCGGGCCATATAAATTGGGAAAAAAGTTACATTTCATAAACAATATTTACAGTGTTACAAAAGCAAAGGTGGAAAACAATAAGCCTCGCGTCAAAACTAAATTTCTTCGCGATCTCAACAAATTCTTTGAGCTATTTTTTAGCTAAAAAATCGAAATTTGGTTTTGGTTTGATTGTGGCAGCATCAGGCATGCCAGATTGAATTACCCAACGGGCCGGATTTGTCCCGCGGGACGTAGTTTGCACATGCCATCCATAAACCCATTTTATTTCTGTGTCAAGTTATATTTATTTCGCTCTCTGGTAAAAATTTCTGATGACGTCTTCCTAAATTATTTGCCTCATATACCGTATAAGTACCCATCAGTAGCCTACCACGTGTGTAACACATTATGTAATGTTGTATGTATACTACAACTATGACACCATATAAACAATTCAATCTTGAGTAGAGTAGCAAAATTCGAAATGTCCTTTTTGTGGAAGGAATTACATTTCATAATTACATTTCAATGTATTCTGTTTTGTCATGAAATGCACTAAAACTTTTGTTTTCGTTTAGGAATTGGATTCAGTTGGTCATACTCCTCCACAATTGCCCAAATAAATATATATTTCTGTCGATGGAGAGGAATCGCCAACGGAATCGCAGCTACTGGAAGTTCAGTAGGTTCGATGCTCATTCCTATTCTTGCGCAGTATCTTATTTTTACGTATGGATGGAGAGGTGCTCTAATAGTTTTCGCCGGCATTGAATTGAATATTTGTGTGTTCGCGTCTCTGGTAAGACCTATTAGTGCGGTCACAGCAAAGCAGATGCCGAAATATAGAAATTTACAATATGCTGATAAAGCTACAAATCTCGATGAAATCCAGGCAATGACTGTTTCACTGGAAGTTCTGGATTACATTCAAAAAGCAGAAGAGCAAAAGATAGTGGATGTAAACAAATCCAAATGTGCCCGAGTGTTGAAATTTTTGAATGACTATTGGCTCCTGATGCTTCTTGCATGTGCGGAATTTGGAATAGGACTTTGTGTCTATTACCCAATCACTTTTATTGTGCCGTTCGCAAAAGATTTGGGATGTACTGATGAACAAGCAGTGTTACTCCTGTCCATGACAGCAATCGGAGATGCAATATTCAGACCACTTAGCGGGTTCTTGCTTTCTTGCTATCAAAACATGGAAAGAAAAATTTTATTTATAATTGGATTTATTTTCTTGGCTAAAGCTGGAATATGTGCAATGGTACTTTTTGCGACCGGTTTCGAGAGTCTTTTAACTTTTTCAATATGTTATGGTTGTCTGTTCGGAATGTTTGTTACCACAAAGGCGACAGCGATTCCAGCACTTTTTGGAATAGAAAATGTAGTGAAATTTATTGGCCCGATGTTGTTGATAAGTGGAGTGGCAGCCGCCATAAGTGGGCCTCTTGCGGGTAAGTTTATTTTTAATAACTGTTCACTGTTATTACGCAAAGTTGGTTAATTGCAGGACGGATGAATATAATGTATCAAACCAGATCGTTTTACTTCGTACTAACATATCCGAGTCCTATTCCGCATGAAGGTTTTTAAGGTCAACATATCTCTAAATTTTCAGTCAAGTAGCCTAAGATATATATATTTATGTCTCTATTTTTCGACATGTTTTGTTTTCTGAAATTCCTCAAAAGGGTGTTGATAATCCGAAGTCAACTCTTCCTACAACTTTGTAGCAAGTAAATGTTAATCAAATACGGCTACCCGTAGCTAATTCCAACATTCAGATATTTGCATCCTAATAATTTTCCAACCCACTGTTTGGTTGTTAGCTTTTTATTAATAGTAAGATTTGCTTTAACTTTGCAGGACATCTGGTAGACATCTACAAAACGTACAAAGCTGCTTATTTCTATTCAATGGGATGCTCCATATTGACTTTTCTCATACTCCTAATTAGCGGAATATGTGTACAAAAACTCGGTGCAGTCCTTCCAGAACACAGATCATTAAGGGCAAAGTGACACTGATATTCACGCACAAATGTGCGCGTATTTTACTAATGAAAGTTTACGCCATTCTCCAAACCAATCAGAATTTATTTTATGAGCACGAGAATAGAGAACCATATTGAGTCAACAGCCTATGCTTATTGACGCACTATTTGCACTTGACACGAGATATATATATTGTCTCACTGAGACATTCAACTTGTTATTAACAATTCCTCTCGTAATCGTGTCTAATAAAAAGTTTTTACACATGAAAATTGCATTTGATGATGCCCAAAGGGAATAAAGATAGCTGAAAAGTTTAAAAATGTATATTGCAGTGCCAGTGTCGGGAAATAATATTCCACTTTGTCGTAACGGTTAGATATTTTCAAATGAGCAGATCCCCGGAATGAATATGAGTTTTGGACTCGTACTAAAAACTGCACAGGCACAAGATAAAAAATATATACTTTCATTGGAAGCAGCGTTTATCTTTACGGATTTTCGACATAATATTCAATTTAACCAACTTAGTTGCGTAATAAAACTGGCAACTACAGTTGTCGTCGGAACCTCAAGTTAGGATGAGAATATCCCGGCAGGCTGAGTTCCGAAAACATTGGATAATTAATTCTCTTTGTTTCTATCAGTTGGAGCGAATAATAACAGGATATGGGTAGTTAATGTTAACTTTCTGTTTCGTTGCGAAAATCGAGATTTCAATGTAGTATACTTTGCGATATGTGACCACAATGTCAGTGCATTGGCATGTTGTAGATCAGAACGAGGAAAAGGGAAGAAATGATGTTTCAGCTGTTCAAATCGTTTGCGCAAAAGTACCGGGCGGTTATATATTGCTTTAATTGTCAATCGCTCAGTGCAGCATTATTTCCCACAGACGATTCAAATGCCGCAATAAATACTTACCATGCTAAATCTAAAGTCTAAATTTCTCATGTATAGTATACCACATGTCATGAAATAAATTATGACAGCACTCGTTCTGCTTTTATTCTGTAATTGACGACATTGTAAACTGCCGCATTGCGAATTCTATGCAAACTAAGTTCTTTATTATTCTTGTCGGATAACTCATCCATATTAGCGTTTCTAATCGCAGATGCCGGTTTTTCCTTCCAGCAGGTAAGGCGATTGTCTTCTGTTTTCCTTGTCGATATGTTATTGTATTCAAAAAAATCCACATTACACAAAAATAGAGTATTCTAGCGAGCGAGCAAAATCTTTAAAAAAATACACAAAATTTAGGTAAACGAGGCTTGGGCCAGAAATTGACAAAAAAGATACGCGAATGTACTGAACTTCGGGCTGTTATACTTTTTGAATCCCAAACTAATAATGACCAATTCAATCTGACACAGTAGGATTGGATAGGATTTACATATTTATCCGGGTGGAGAGGAAAACCGATAAGACGGCTTAACCATACGGCGAACCACGGCCTCTCGTCCGGTTACCATTTCATGTCGGTAATGGGATTAGCGAGATATTTGTTTTCGGAAGCATGGACTTGATGGTAGAGGAAGCCGTAATTGACCAGCGGTTATGTGAACCACCCTACGGTGGCGAGGAGTCCAGCAATCCTCTCGCACATAACCATTCCTGCATGGGATTCGAACCTGCGAACCCACGCTTAGCACGATGGGCCACACCGCCGTGCCATTAAATGCTCTGAAAGGATTGAAATATAAAGTTCAATTTTCAATCGTTTTGAAACTTAGTACACTGATACAGCAATATACAGATATATGTTGTTAATAAAAGTAATGCTTATTTTGCCCCATCCCTCAGTGATACTGCGTTGAACCGAAGATATTTGCCATCAAATGTAAACTTAACGGATAATATTTTCCAATTCTCAAAAAAATCACAATATGATCATTACAAAATAGATGGATGAACATCTTTTGGCGCTCCAGAAGTATTCGTACCAAGATGACACACAACCTGCTGAATAACCCTAACCTGGTACACATACTATGTTCAGATTGTGCGCCATCTTGGTACGGATACTTCGGGGGCACCTATCTTTTAGAAAAATAAATTGCGTGTCAGTATTTTCGAAGTATTGTCTATACCAGGGTAGTCAAAGGTTGGCGGCCTCGCGGACCACACTATTATCGTTCGCGGGCCACAACAGTGCCAAGAATAGGTAAACAGTGTAATACAAAACAAACACGTTTATTGTCCAAACACATTGATCAATATTTGTCATTTATCAGGCTAAAACATGCAAAAACCACCAAAAAACTCATTAAAACGTGCAAAAATCTTACTAAATCTACATTTACTACAGAAGGTGTCATAAGGAGAAATTGCCGTTTCAGACTCTCACTGAGACAACTTGCAGAGATATCAAGCAAGCGGTATTTTCCCTCCCTTTATCCAGTCAGAAATTTGTTTGAATAGGTCAGCTTGTTTTTCAAACCCATGTTCACAGAATAACTTACAAACGAGAATATCGGTCAGAGACCGAGGACATATCGATCGAAAGTTAGGGGATCCCCCAAAACAGCGCTCTTACTCCATAGTGACACATTGTGTCCAATAACTAATTAATTGATAACTCGCTATTTATTCGACATAATTCGCCCAAAATCTATAGGCTTCTGGTACGAGATATGATGAATGCACATGCAAAATCTGCAGCAGATCCAATCTCGCTTTCGTGAGATATCGTGTGCATCTAACAGACAGACAAACAGACAAATACCTATACAACATACAAATACAACAGCAAATACAAATCAACATACTTACCGATTAAAATCGATAAGTAACAACTGCAAATTGATTGATTGCCGAATTTTATCAAATTTGGGAGGGTAATTAGTAATTACTAAATTTTCTTACTTATAGGCAGCATTTCTTGTAATACTGTTTAGGCTGGTTGCAAATTACCATCCGGCAGGAATTATACTCTTCGGATATAACATTACTATTTAGTTATCAGGCATATCCGACCTAGGCTAATCGATTTCTCATTCGATTTTTAGTTTTCTATGAAGCCTATTTTGTTAGCAGATAGTTCCGACCAAAAAGATAGAAAGCCAATAAACAATTTAGATTAGCCAAGCACATTATTCAACTTTGCCAATTGCCTCAGCTAACAGTGACAGTAATCAATTCACTAGTGATGTATACCAAAATGCCAAAAGATTTTTCTGGTTATTTTTATGGAGAAACAACACCAAATGCAATTTTTTGTTTAAATTCCCGCAAATGCGACGCGGGCCACAGATAATGAAAAGGCGGGCCACATGTGGCGGCGGGCCTGGGTTTGAACCACCCTGGTCTATACTTTAAATTTAATTCCATAACCAGACATTTCAGACTGTGATCACCATAAGCTGAATGGCCACATGTCTTGTACAGTCGTTGAATTTGTGTATGTTGTTTCCTTTAATGAATCATCATCCGCAACTTGCCGTTAATTTTTCGATTCTCTTTACATCTTGTGAATGTTCTGTTTTATACTGCAGTCGGTATTGATCATCGGTCAACACCTATTTGGGTTTCATGATTTATTTCAGTTCTACGGTTGGATCGGGTGTCTTACTCGACTACTAATTAAAGTACAAAGTTCTTTATTGTTCTCGTAGATATCTCATAAATCATGATTCATGATACGCCTATACAAAACATTCATAGATATTATCCCACGAAGTATGATCAAATTGTATCAAGCATTTATATATATGCCTTATTGACATTGTGTGGTATTGATACACTGCTGTATATGCTGTGACCAAATTCAAACAGTAATAAATACTACCGGTTCGGTGTGTTGAATAACCTTGCTAGTTGGCGTCCTTTGTCATCACTCACAGTCATACTACGACCCTTGCCTGCCTGAGATTTCGGCCTGAGCTGCGTAAAGCTAGCTTGATAGCACAAGACTTCTTAAAATGGTCGTATTTCGGTCGTTTACATGTTTCGCATACCAGTTTGATAATGCATGGTGACGATGGTGTGTATATATAACATGACACGAATTTTGTGCACTTCAGAAAATATAAAACCTGAAAAAATTGGCAGGAAAACAAATGCTCGATAATTACACGTCAACGCCCAAACGCCATGCTTAGGTTAGGTCAAAGTGACTATAACACTGATAGTCACTTTGGGTTATGTCAGTCATAACAAAGGTGTTGTCGACAAACACTACGTTGTAAGTCACGGGCGGCACAATAAGAATTTTATATCAGTTATAAATATATAAACTCTAGTCTATAACATAACGCACATCGGTTATGTATTTTATTAAAATATAATCTTTGCATCAAACATTCTCTCGCGGACAGATATATTTATATACATTTACTACAGTCAGTTTTGGAGCGGTGATTTTTTTAAATATTACAATATTATACATACCCTCTGAGGCATGCATTTTCGCAATGACTTCTTAAATCTATCGACGCGTTTCCCTCCCGTCTGAAACTTTGACATTGCAATAAAATACCAACTTCGCTATGGCTTCCGCCCCTTCTCGGGTCCCATCAAATTTATTGAAGCTGGTAAAAATTCTCGTAGTACCGGAAATTTTATATTATCCTCTCAGCCTCATACACTTCCTCAAAATAGCCAAATTATGAAAATATTCACCGAGCTACGCTTGAAATTTTTTTTTTTATTTTGCTAACAAGTGGCAAATACAGTCATTAATTGTACACAAACTGTGCATATGTAATGATATAAACAAAATCTTGTCAAAACTTAAATGTATAAAAAACAGTTAATAATCTCGAAGCGGTTCAAAAAGCTCGATCACTGTTCATAGTTTCGACGTTGATGCTCTGGAAGTACTCCACCAAGTTTCTCAACACCGATTCCAGCAATAAAGAACAAAAAGAAGGCAGTGGTAAAACATCCGATTGCATAAATATAAACGACTCTATAAGTTCCATAGACATCCACAATGTGACCTGTTAAAAATAAATTTATTGGTGACTCTTGCTCTCATTGAGGTTTGCAATGGCCATATTGTGAGACTCATGCGAGAACTTCGAAGACAGATTGTGAACATATACAAAAGAACATATGAATGTTGTTGGCAGATTTAATCGTTTGGTCAAGATTTTAAATACGATATTGGCTTAGTCAGAAGGGCCACCTGTATTGGTAACTTATAAATCCGACTCGAATTGTGAAGGATAAATTTTGGAGTACCTTCGTGGTTCAAATTTTTTCAATACCAAACGTGAGCCCGCCTATACATCATGCACTTCTTCGACTCGTTCACATTTTGCATTTCATTTTTATTCAATATGAAAGCGCTCGAATAGGTTGCAATACTATTCTTGGAGATGTGTCTCTCCTTGACTTCAAATTTTAAAAAACAATAACTTGCCTGCAATAGGTGGACCGATGAAACATGATATTCCATTAAGCACCAACTGAATTCCTATGTATTTGGTTACATTTTTTACACCAAGAAGAACAGGAATAGCAGTTGTTTTAGTTGTTGTATAAGCCCCGCATAATCCTCCGTGTAACAGAGCGAAAACAATTAGACTGGCAGGCATTGTTGCAAATACCGCCAAAGCACATGCTGCTATCTGCAAAACTGAAATCGCGGCCAGAACAAATAGTATCCGCTTTTCGAGAACCCGACACAACGACAATAAAACAGACACAGAAATTACACCCACAATGTCTCCTACTGCATCCACTGATAAGATTACAGCAGCCTGTTCTTCAGATATTCCCATCTCCTCAGCGAACGGAACAACAAACAATATAGGAAGATAATGCCACGCCCCGCTTACAAATTCTGCAAACGCAAGAAGAGATAAAATCCAATAATTTTTTATCATATTTAGCAATCGATATATTCCGCGTTCATCCGTTTTTTTTGGTTTTTCTATTTCTTGTGAAGGCGTTTGTTCCACTATTGATGTTACATCGTCTTTATTACCATCGTCTGTGTAAGATTTGTCCGCATAATGCAAATGTTCGTATTTAGGCATTTGTGACGAAACTACTGCGCTGATAGGTCTGACAAGAGATGCGAAAACGCATATGTTCAAGGAGATGCCGGCCCAAATGCATAGTGCTCCTCTCCACCCATACGAATGCATCAAATATCGTGTAAAAATCGGCATAACCACGCTACCAATGGAACATCCACAACAAGCTACTCCGTTTGCAAGAGCCCTCCAGTAGGAGAAATATATGTTGATTTGAGCAACAATAGAAATGTACGACGCAGTGAAACCAGCACCTATATTAGGAATAAAAGCAAAATAAAACCTTTGAATTTGGAATTTATGCAATTTTAATTTTATCCAATTGTTTCATTCCTTTTTATTTTTGAAGATTAGCTGGTGTAAATTGAGTTATACACATGGACAGATATTTTGAAAAGGTGTTTCGTTCTGAAATTGTAGTAGTTTATACTCGTAGCAGTCGTGAGTAACTTCAATCGCAAAACTGTCTTTAAATTAAGATATGAATTATGAACCCCGGCAAATGAACATTGGGTCCAATAGTTACTAATTAGAACCTTATCAATAGTTTAACTCTGCAAAATTTCTTTCGTATATATGTAACAACGTACCCCACAATATTCCTACTCCAACGTACGTCATCCATATGTTTAAAGCAAGTGCGGATAATAACAGTCCAATGCAACAAGAAATTCCAGAAGCAAATATAATTTTCCTTGCACCCAATTTTGGCGTAAGTGCAGCAACGAATGGAGCTGAAATAATTGAATTACAAATTTTAATACTTAAATTGTGACATTCCAATAAATAAGTTTATTCGGGATTGTTTCATGTCTCCGTTAATATTTGATGCCCGCGTTATTTCAGGCTAACACGTGGATCCTGTTCGTTGTGGTCTCCACAGCTTTTGACATTTTATGGTCGACGTAACTTCGTTTACATCGTCTTCATTTCTGAGTGAGTGCACGTGACCTGGTTTCCGGCTAATTTCGATGTACGATCCAGAAAGCCGGTTCTTAAAGATGCTGAATACCACGTCAATCGCCAACCCGTTACAATCCACGCAAAATTACTGCAGTGAACGGTCACCGTAATTGCCAGGTCATTTGGGCGCTGAGCGTCTCGTCGGCATTATTGCATGGTTGTGGATATTAATGCTGTGGCTTTTTCGCTGCTGTCGTGGAAACGAAATATCGATCCAGACTTTCAATGAAACTCAGGTGACAAGATATCTCACATTATAAATTTCATTAAAATTGGTCCAACCGTTACAGCTAGACAGACTGACAAATACACATAAAGACTAAAAATTAGGGTCTTCTCTACGAAGCGGGAATCATCCAATTTTATTTATAAAAATCGCGCATATCCATGAGCCTCAGTAAACAGTATGTACGAGAATATTTGAATATGGTTTTACGCAGAACTTGGTGAATTTTTATCATATGTACGTACCTACAACGATGTCCATGCCCATTGCTATCGAAGATACCAAGGAAGTCTGAGTATTATTTGTACCAAATTCGTCCATGAAGTAAATGAAGAATAATCCAAAACTGTGCAGGAAAGATTCGGTGATAGCTTGAATGCAGAAATCCGACACGAGAACTGCCCAGGCCCACCCTCCATCTGGCGATTTGTGATACAACGTGTTCCCTCTTATAGTTTTTACAATTAGCACCATTTTCGGCCACTTTTTCTTGTGCTTTGGCAACTTTACGAAGTCCCGAATCGCACAATGTACTTGGATACTAGTATCTGTAGTTATTTCTTAATGCTTTATAAATCTCATTGTGACACAATTCCAATCAATGAGGACTGTTTGGTATCCATGTCTAAAACTATAACTTTTCTACTTCTTTGTTAATCGTTAATTTTTTATGACTGCAGTCACGCTAGTTGTTATATCAGCTGAACCAATTACCAACGAATGCAACAAGTAACCTTAACCTCCCCGGGATAAATATGTAAATCCTATCCTAACCTGACCTTAAATAGAAGAATATTTATGCGAAAGATATTGACTCAAAAAAGTTATTTCAAACTTATCAATGTAACAAACGTTGTGAAACGGTAATAATATATATAATATATCAACAAAACTAATTGCTGGTTATTTATTTACTATCAACAGAAAACGCAGCAGCAGCATTTAATCTTCCATGATTACCATTTTATTCAGGATAAAGCAACGCTTAATTCAAATTACTCCCCTTTTTTAAACGTTGCATCACTTTTGCATAAAATTAAATTACCCAATGCTTTGCATTGAACCTTGTACAGACCCGCTTATTTCTAATCCTGTTTTAACTATGCCGTAACACCCGACCAAGTTTAAATACATTTTCGTAATTCGATCGCCGCGGTGGAGATGACGGAGTCAAAATTTTCAAATTTGCAATACGAACTCGGGAGCTTATGAGTAAAATAAAGAACTGTATGTATCAACGGATAATTTGAGTAAAGAGATATCATTATTAAATACGTATGCAAGTATCAGGGGGATATTTCAAGAACGTATTTTGCCTACAATAAGCGGTAAGTCAATATTCAATATCTTCTTAACACAATGCATAGTATTGGAATATACATCAGCTAAACTAAATACCGTTCACTCCGGAAACACTACACAGACCATGGGTAGTCAACAGATACTTAAACAGTCAACATCTATAATATGATTGCATACTTCACTAAAGTATTTTATCAACCGCAATACATTTTCGTAGCAAGACATTTTCGTAGTACTATGATTATTCTGTTATGCTGCCTGTAGTGCAATATTATCTCGTCACCCTCTATGCGTAACCAAAGGCGCACCTGTTAGCTGCATGGCTTTTTCCCGGTGATTATTTGTCGAAAGCCGAGTTTAAATGACTTGTACCTCAGCTTTACCTCCTCGCTGTGTTATTGTAGCAACTCTGTACGATGTAATTTATTCAGTATGTAATTTTCTTTGTGTCTGTAGGTTGAAAATGCTCGGTCATGCACTAGTGACTCTAACTCTTTGAGTCTCTCTGTGCGTGTTGTTCGGCGGACATTTTATGTATGGAATACATTAAAAATGATGAATGATGACAAACATATTTGAAAAAGGGTGATGCAAAACTTTCGTATGTGAAATATACGCGGTATACATACTCGTTCGAAATGTAGCTTAATTTCGCAATACTCAGCAACGGTTCCCGTACATTTGAACCCACGACCATTGCACCTGCATATATTGCACTTGCACCTATGGATTTTTTGTTTTGCGGATATTTGAACCCATACTAACCCTAACCCATGGGTTTTAGCCCCCGTATCTAGATTGAACCCGCGGATATACACATGGGTTCAAATGTACGTGGGTTCAAATGTACGGTCACCATCAGCAACTAGTGTTTGTCAGGGGTGGCCAACGTGTCGATAGCTATCAACCGGTCGATTGCCACATCTTCAATGGCTGATCGAGTTTGATGTTGACTGAACTTAACAGCATGACTAAGTGCAATATGCGTTAACGGTTAACCAATACTCAAACAGCGCTTGTTTTTTGTTCGGAGGATATGACCTGACATACGCCTCTATGTCTGTTTTAATGTCTCTGCCATTGGTTTGGATATATATGTTCCAATTTACTCATAACTTCTGCAGCATTCCGAAATTTTTGTCTACTTTGGTGTGTAAAAATACTATATTCGTGAAGTAGCTAATATCGCCATTTAAGTTATATATATTAATACTGACCGATCACATACACCAGGAAAATTCTGCATTGCCGCAATCTAATGGATCAATTCCTTACCATTATCTGTAACTTTCTTTTTTGAGTTTGATGTCTCGATACAAAGTACGATAAACTCTGTCAGTGTCAAGTACCGTATATATGACACCTTCACCCCCACATCGTTACTACTTGTCCCGCTATTCGGAAATACTGGTAACTTTATAGCTATGGTTTAATGTCGTAATTGCATGACGCTGAAGGAGAAGTCGTCGAATTAGTTACACAATTTATAACTCTCTTTTTGTGCCAAGATTGAAAAGCTGAAGAAAAACACGTTTTAGGTCTAGTACTAGAATCAGTGAAGTTGACAACAATTGCCTCTTTGTGATCATTTCTCAATGTTTCGATGTTGATGTTCTGGAATGGCTCCACCGAGTTTCTCAACACCAATTCCGGCAACGACGAACAGAACGAAAGCGGTGATAAAACATCCGATTGCATAAAAATAAGCGACTCTATAAGTTCCATAGATATCCACGAGATGACCTGTTAAATTAGTAGAGTGGTGAATCTTCAAACAACGATTAGAGATAGACCTAAACTATCATGGTAATATTTAGGGAAGCGGTTCCCAAACTTTTTGTTCGTGCGGCGCCAAATCATCAAGTAAAAAACTCATGGCGCACTTACACGAAAAAAATAGCACGTAACAGGAAGTAAACGACATAGAAAGATAAAATGAACAGCAACATTCAAAATGAGAAAAAGAAAACCAAGAAAATCAAGTTTCGGGGCGCAGTTAGCAAATCGCCTCCTTTTGGCTCCGGTAATTTAGGGTATAAGTCAAATCGCTAATGCAAAGCATACATCTGCATTTCATTGTCATCAAAAAAGATCTCTGATTTGTATTATTTATAGTTAGAAGCAGTATATATGAATTATTAAATTAATCGGCATGGAATATTCAATCGCGGGGAAAATTACATATATATTCGCTGATTGAAACAATTCTTAGCTTAAAAGTTGATTTTCTGTTATTATGTGTACTTGCCTGCAATAGGTGGGCCGACAAAACAGGATATTCCACTCAACGCCCATTGCCACCCTATGAATTTCGTTACATTTTCTACGCCGAGAAGAACGGGAATCGCAGTTGTTTTGGTTGTTATATATGACCCACATAATCCTCCATGTAACAGCGTAAAGGCTAGCAAACTTGCAGAAGTTGCTGCAGATGCAGCCAACGAGCATACTGCTATTTGTAGTAGTGACATTGCGGCTAGAACAAATAGTATTCGCTTTTCCAGACCCCGACACAGCGACAATAGGACAGACACAGAAATTACACCCACAATATCTCCTACTGCAGCCATTGATAAGATGACAGCAGCCTGCTTCTCAGGTATTCCCAGCTCCTTTGCAAAAGGGACAACAAACAATAGGGGAAGAAAATACCACAGGCCACTTACAAATTCCGAGAGCGCCAAAATAAATAGAATCCAATAATTTTTTACGATCTTGAATATTCGATTGATTCTTCTTCCACCGATTATATCCTCACGCGCTAGTTCTTGTGGGCGATCTTGTTCTACTTGGCATGAGACATCGTCTTCATTTTCATCGTCTGCACAAGACTTGTCCGCATAATGCAAATGTTTGTAATTTGACATCTGTGAAGCTTCCACTGCGCTGATAGGTCTCACAAGAGATGCAAATACGCATACATTCAACGAAATGCCGGCACAAATCCATAGTGCTCCTCTCCATCCATACGAATGGAGCAAATATTGTATAAAAACTGGCATCACCATAGAACCACTTGCGCATCCACAACAAGCTACTCCGTTTGCAAGAGCCCTCCAGCGGGCGAAATATATGTTGATTTGAGCCACAATAGAAATGTACGTCGCGGTAAAACCTGTCCCTATTATTAATTTTGAAAAAAAAGGGAATATTATTTGAATCAAGTCCAGTATTCAACACGGATTCAAAAATTGGCTGTAAATTTCATATATATATATATACATACATGTGATTCCTTGCGATCTAAAATATCTTTAGAAGATATTCAAAACTTGTCTAGGCGGTGTGGCGTATCGTGCTAAGCGTCGTGCACCGCTGATTACACTGCGTGGGTTCACAGTTTCGAATCCCGATAATTCGTGCGAGAGGATTGTTTCTGGACTCCTTGCCGCCGTAGGATGGGTGATTCACTCAATCGCAATCGCTGTCCAATTACGGCTTCCTCCACCATCGAGTCCATGCATCCAAAACAAATAATCGGCAAACTATTCATATACCCGATATCGACTGGTAACTGGACGAGAGGCCGGGGTTTGCAACATGATTAAGTCGACTTATTGGCTTTCCTCTCCCTCAGAATAAATATGTGCAATTGAAGAACTCACCCCATAAAACTCCTATTCCCGCGTATGTCATCCATATGTTTGAAGCGAGTGCAGATAGTAACAATCCAATGCAACACAAAATTCCAGATCCAAATATAATTTTTCTAGCGCCCAATTTCGGCGTCAGCGCGCTAACAAATGGCGCTGAAATAAGGGTACAGTCGAAATCCATACACCTTAGTAGGCTACTTTTTAGATATAAATTTCATTGAAGTACTAATTTAAGCGGAGGTGCTACTACTACTGCGTGAGAACCTACGAGCAGCTAATTTGAAGCATAGGGTTTGTAAGTAAATCAGATTTGATGACACGTATACCAGCAAACACACTTGTTGGCCGCAACGAAAGCAAAAATAATGTTCTGGATTGCAGTAGCCAAGTAGCCTAATTTTCTGTGAATGGCCTTGGCCCTTTGGCACAAAGGACTACACTTGGGCAATTTTCATGGGTTCAATCAATCAATTTGGTATATCTGGTCAAATTTTCGCCAACATAAAACCATTGTCCCATTTTCATCGACGTATCGTATATCGCCGTGCTCGAACTACATATAAAATATTTGTTCCAACAAAGGCGTTTAGTAAATATCAGTCATCTGTGACCTTTAGCCATAAATACGGAAGCGATATCCACGTACCTGCAATTATGTCCATACCCATTGCTATTGAAGATATAAAAGAAGTCTGGTTGTTATTTGTCCCAAATTCTTCCATAAAGGAAATAAAAAATAATCCGAAACTTTGCAGGAAAGACACGGTGATAGCCTGAATGAAGAAATCCGACACGAGCACTGCCCAAGCCCACCCCCCATCTGGCGATCTGCGATACAGCGTGTTCCCCCTTATAGTTTTCACGATTAGCACCATTTTCGATGACTTTTCCCTGTATTTTATTCGGCAACTAACACGAAAGCTATGATTTAGATAGATGCCTAAATGCAATACATTAGTAATAGCATTAGTTAATAATTATCCTTAGCCGCCGACAGGCTGTGGTGGGATTCCGGGGGTCACACGGGTTCGCGCGACCCCCATTTTTTAGAATGCAGCGATATCAGCGAACCGTTCTTGTGTTTTTTAGACGTGAGACGGCCGCAACAAATGGGAAATGTGCACCACAGAAAACAACAACAAATTTGCAAGAAATTTTAATTCGGCGTTATATATTAGGTGTTTCGTTTCTTAATTGCTATCTGCTCAGAATAGAAACTCGTATACAACTGAACTCCGTTTATTGAGAACAGCGGCACAACTTAAACAATACAACAAAACAGCGGGAGTATCCAATTTTTAATCCCATCGCTGGCAGTTGGTCTAAGAATCTAATCAATGTAAACTATTTGCCATTACTGCGCAATTCATTCCCCTTTCTCCTGCATTTTTCTTTCCCAATTGAAAACAGGAATCGAAACAGATTTGGAAATTATATACTTATCATGAAATGATTCAATTTTTAATTTTTTTTTTATCTCAGAATTTGAGCACATCAATATCAAAATTGAATTAATACAGCAATCCGAGATAGTACCAATATAAAAGCACGAAATACCATTTTTAAAATTATAAAATATTGTGAAAATGATTATGTAGAGCTAACAAGAAATTTAGTCGATTGCACGCACAGTCGTACGCCAAGATACTTATTTCTCTCACTCAATACCCTACCATACAAAATTTGCTGTTTTTTTTTCGACCCAAAATCCATGTACCCAATTAAGTTGCCCAAGTACTTTGTAGCGCAACGGTAGATACAAATAATACTGTTCTATATAAAAATTTTGAAATATTCAAATAGTTTAATTCCCAGAATTCAATGTCCATTCTAGTAGTCTTCGTCGTCCATACATAAATGTTATAATGAGCTCCACACAAAAATGCAGTCAAAATCCATCCTTGACTACCGATTTCTCTGTCGAGGAAGAACTGCTCCAAGTTTTTGAACGCCCATTCCACTAATTAGAAGCAATACAACAGACAGCAAAAACGAAAATAAGGCAAACCAATATGCCGCTCTATAAGTTCCATAGATGTCGACCAGATGCCCTGTAGATGAAAACGAACTGAATTGATTCGAATAAAAAATGGATGTACATTCAATTTTTTTTTTAATATTAATACAAAAAATATAAAGCACTTTTTAAATTAGCATTTCGTGCTGAACTTGAGAAAATATATCACTCATATATATTGCAAAAACCTATTAACTATTCTAAAAGCGCACACACTAAACCACGTGACTTTTACACTTCGCTATTATTAAATGTATAAAATTATTTAATAGATAAAATATATTTAACAAAATGCGAGAGCTATGATTCTAAAGGTATACTGTTAAATCTGATGCAGAAAAAGAATGTACGTAACTCTAATTAAAAATTCTTATGCTATTTCTTCAAAATAATTATGCTTATTTGCACAACTGTTATGATTACCAACCTGCGACTGGAGGACCAATGAGGCACGACACGCCGCTGATGGCCCACTGAGGACCAATAAATTTAACGAAGTCCTCCACCCCAAAAAGTGTTGCTGTTGTTGCTGTCTTCGCAGTGATAAAGAATCCAAACAGACCGCCATGGATCGTTGCATATGTTAATATACCTTTGAAGTCATTGGCAAATATTGCTATAAAACACGCACCGACCTGAGCAAGTGTAATTAATGCTAAAAAGTACAATATATTCCTTTCCAGCACTCTATGCCACGACAGTAACACCCCACAGGTAACTCTGCATATAATATCTGCAACAGCGGCCACTGACAAAATTATGGCAGCTTGCTCTGACGAACATCTAAGCTCCTTTGCAAACGGCACAGCAAACATGAGTGGAAAAAAATACCATAGACCAAACGCAAATTCTGTAAGTGCCAAAATAAATAAAAGCCAGTAATTTTTTAAATAATAAAAAATTCTGTCCTGTCCGTTTTTTCCTGAATTGAGTTGTATGGCTTCTTGACTTTTACTCTGCTCATAACAAGAGGATTCCTCGGAAGAAGTCGTTGTTACTTCATCCTCCATTTTAATAGGTTTATCAGCATATTGCACGTTTTTGTACTCAGTCATCTGCATTGCATTTATGACACTGATGGGTCTGACAAGTGTAGCACACACACAGACATTTAAAGCCACTCCTGCGCATAACCACATGCTGCCTCGCCACCCATATGCGGACAAAAGATGTTGAGCCAAAACTGGCATCAGCATTGACCCGCAAGCACTGCCACAAGTCGCTACTCCGTTAGCAATTCCTCTCCACCGAGTAAAATAAATGTTGACTTGTGCTGTGATACAGATATATGAAACGGTGAATCCCGCCCCTATAAAATAAAATGTGTAATTAGACTCAATGATTATACTAGATAAAGAAACACAAAAACTGTTGCGAAAGATGCATCTAATTTCATGAAAGGTACTAGGATATTGTGTACAATTGAAACCGTAAATGAGATAACCAACAATCAACCCATATTAGTTACCTTAGGTTAGTTGTCTTTAGACAGACAATATGATACAACCAAATATCAGATCATGTAAAAATATCATTTTTACATTTTTATTGTTGTAATTGTACCCGACAATTATTGTGATCTTTACAGTTACCGGCATATCTTGTTTTGTATGAAAAAGACGCGGGGTTCGACTATGGTCGAACGAGGGCTTGCAAATATACTTTTTATTTCGTGGAAAGAGATTTTGTCATTCTAATTTTATTCTCGCGATATATAAACACTAATCCATTAATCAAGACATTTGTTGGCGGTATTCATTTTGCATCCTTCACTCACGTATTCAGTCAATTTTCAAATTCTTGTTCCAGAATGAATGGGCGAATAATTTGAGGGGAAGCACAAAATTTTGAAAAAGAAAATGGTAACATTGTTACAATAAAAAGGAATTAGTGGCGCCTGAATTTATTCAACTTTTATTATCAACGCAAATTAGATTTAAATCACAATTAGGTCCCGTGATTGATGGGTCAGTTTCTGCCAGTGTTACTATTACTTCGTTATAGAAATGAATATATCAATATCTCTGATCGATTTCATTCAGAAACAAGAGAGCAATCCTGAAAATATATGGACACGAAGTATCTTACCGTACCTAGTCTACATTCACAGTGCATTACTGGTATCGAAAAACTTCCGACTTTCGCGTAGCACTATTTTGCAAAATCAAAATGGAAGACAACTTGGCGGAATAAAAACCGTGTTCCCGTGAATATAAATTAAACAGCAAAATTTTGGGTGAAATATCAGATCTCATAGGATTAATAGGAAATTCAATCACGAATAAATAGCCTCCTAGCGACAACAACAATCTTTAATCAACGAAAATTTAAAAGTAATTGGTCAGTAACTAAAAAGAAAGGCGATTTTTTCGGTACTCCCAAAGTATGTGTACCAGGTTAGACCATAATTTTATCCCAATTTTTCTTATTTTAGTTCTATTAAGAGTTCGGGACCTTGCCAAGTGACTCCCATAGTATTTGTAACTGAAATTATGGCCTAACACTAACCTGGTACACATACTATACGTTCCGGTGTCCGCCATCTTGGTTCACATACTTCGGGAGTACCATTTTTTCCACAACAAAAAATACTAACAAGATGAATAATAATAATTACGAAACGATCCCTACGTATACTTCTTGTCCAACAATAAGAAATTGTTACCCCATAATACTCCAATTCCAATGTACGCCATACATATATTAGATCCGATAGCTGACAAAATCAATCCAAAGCAACAGAAAACGCCAGATAACATGATCATCTTCCTCGCGCCAAATTTCAGCATCAATATACCAATGAACGGGGCTGAAATATAATATAATTTGTCAATTCAACAATTCCAGAGCGGAATATGCATGGGTGTACAAAGCAAAACTTTTCTGCTGTCCGGGGCGAGTTTCTGATACTGCTGGCCCTTGTACCTAACTTCAAAAATAATTCGGAAAATAAACAATTATAGATGTTGCTACATGAGAATAAATAAATTAAAGGTTAAGAAAGAATGAAATGTTTATATTATTATTCTTATTTGAATCATCAAACTATGCAACAAACTCACAGCGTGCTGTGATTATAGTGATTGTATCTAGGGAATGAATTCGTCAGTGACAAATATTTGGCTTCAACTACACGGCTGTTTGTCAATTTTTTAGATTTGTCGTTTTACGTTTCGCTCCCGTAGTATGTGCACCACGATGGCGCCCAACCTAATAACCCTAACCTGGTACACATACTATATTCAGGTTGTGCGCCATCTTGGTGCATTTTATGGGAGCACCTAATTATGCTCTATAGAGGTATTCAAAAACAAATTTTGACTGTATTTTCTCTAGATGAACACAAACTAAACGGAAAGTGCATGTAGGCAACTTTGTATCATACATAACAGTTTTCAATTTCAAGTCATCAATTTCACTATGAAATGTGTGCTGCGTGCAAAATAGTCCACGGATATTGAAAACCGCTTGCAGCATCGTTGCTTCAGGTTCTAAAGTTTATACTTCGGAGTAGAATATTATTTAATTCATCTAGTTCTAAACGACCGTAATAAGAGAACGAATATCGGGTGAAAAAGAAATACGAACCTACTATTCCATCCATTGCTGATGCTATCGACGATATAAATGAGGTTTGACTGTTCGTCGTTTCAAATTCATCCATGAAATAATTATGAAACATTCCCAGGCTTCTTATGAAAGATACAGTGATAGCTTGTATACAAAAAGCTGAGGCGAGGACAACCCATGCCCATCCTCCATCGGGAGAATTATGATACAATGTATTTCCATGGAGTGTCTTTACAATTAAGACCATAATCCACTCGAAGATCCGTTTTTAGGCGGTTTTAGTTATGAGATGATTCTCGTCGAAATTTACATCTATGTTAAATATCTGACTCTCTGCGAAGTAGCCTATCTAAGCTCAAATTACGAATTCATTTGTTTTACAAAAAAGTGAGACATATTCATTTATTTATTCATTGTTCCAATTTAAACATGAAATATTCAACTTTAAAACCTGCAAATAATTCTATGTTAATTTATTGAAGCGCGGATTGCTTGCAGATCATTTTCCGCTGTATTTATTCATCCGCGTTTATTCCAAAAACTGAATATTTGCCCATCTTCTTTATTGAAGTGTTAATCGGTTGGTTTGTATATAAGTTGTGTTTATGTGCGAACCCCTGCAGCTGCCAACATTCGAACAGCGCTGATTAGCGTGAGTATGATACAATTTCACGTCTTATTGCTTTGCAATCATGGGTAATGTATCATGTATCCCCTTTCAGATACAAGTTTAAAAAAATTGTCTCCCAAGGACTTTTTCCCGCGTTGATATTTTTACGGTCATAGAGACTGATTTGGGTCAATGATCTGACCCTGACGCTTTCACTGTCCTGACTGAAAACACCTTTCAATCTAACTGTAACTACACGGAAACGGCATTGTCTGCTACTTTGCAAGTAAGAAAGTTTTGCTGGTCGGTATCAGTACATACACGACACGCATGTTGCCGCATTTGTGAGCCGTATACTTGTTGTTTACCAGTTAAAGATTAACTACGTTATACCCGGAGACAAAAGCGGGAATCAACTCGCGGAGCAAGCACAAATGACATCTAAGTTTGAAATCAGAGAGCCAAGACTTCAATTACCATTCATAAGTGTTTATTTAACAAAATTAAGTGTACGTATTCTGTTTATTTGGGTTAATACATCAGTGTATTTGCCTGTGGCAAATATCATTATACCACATCTGGTAGGTGCTATTAACCTACGACCAAACTCAAATAAAAATAAGGTGCGCAATATTTGATGACGTAATGACACAACAAAAACGAATCCCAAAAAGCCCGGAATTTTGTCACAACAATAAGAAGAAAATTACCAACAAAAAAAACAACATAATATTCACAAAGCGATTCATAGTTTCACCTCGTGTCTAAAAAAAAACTAAACAAATTTTCCAGGAGAGGCGTTGAACCTGATAGTGCATTACACATACTGGTTTACACAGCGGGTATCACTCTACGAAAGAGTTCTTTGGGTGCCAGAAGCAAAGGTGTTTACTAGATACCATTAGGGCATTAGCGATGACTATATTCATTTGAAGTTAAATGACTGCGCATTGACTGTAATGCATCTCATCCCTTTACTTTAGTTTATTAGCTTTTTATTAATAAACGTGGGAAATAAAATATTTGGAGGAAACTGATTAAAAGCTAACTACGTATTCTTGATGAAAGTGATATTAAAAATGTTATTTTTCTGTGTAAAAAAAGGCATTGAAAAGTTGTTTAAAGCAGATAACTGCTTATGACTGAAGCGCGTAAAGATAAGTTGCAAACTATAAATCATGACAAAGCGACCTCTCGACATCTTCAAAGATGGTAGGTAAGGCTTAACCTTACAGCTGTATGCTAAAGGTCTGCAAATGGTTGATTTATCGCATTTCATAAACAAAATCACTGCTGAGGATGCCACTGCAGGTGCCGTACGCTTCTCCTTCAACAGTCCATTTTGTGGCCAGTGCTCCCAACCGTCTAATTCCACGTTGATCTAATTCAATTTTATAAACTATGAACATTTTGCATCCTGGCTACTTATTCAACCGAATTAAAACTAAAATAATTTATATTATTCTACTCTACTACGGAAGAAATAGGTAGCCTTGTCAAATTTATAAAGGCTTTAATATTACGTTATATTTTAATGATAAACTATAAACACTCAGCACCGCTGAACTTGTTTTCCGTTTCTTCCTGACTGACCGTGTTACGATATTGCGGTATATCATTACGCGACAGCTGATTCCGATAGCATGTGATTATAAGCCACCTGCCAAATATTATATTTGGTATATCATATTCGTGAATAATGAAAAAAAAACTATCTTGTTTTCTCGCTTGCTCACTACGTATAAGGTTATTGATTAAGGATTATCCGAGGCCGACATAACGCCTGTCGAAACTGTGTCAGCGCTATCCAGAAAAATAAAGTTGAAGATTTTGTCCAAAAGTGGTATTTACAGACCTTTTTTTTAAAAAGAAATGACCTGAAAATCCTAGGCTATTTTAGCTGCAGCTTCCACAAAAAATAGCAGAAAAGATTGCAATCCGGATATGTGTCAAAGAATGTTAATTGACTCCATTTATCGTTTTTGATTGGATTCGAGACGTTTTTGCGTTAAGCTTGCTGGAAAATCAGATGTCAGGTTGTTGAATTATTATATTTTGAATACAAAATACATGTTTTTTTATCGATTCTAAAATTTAAATACTAAAATTCTGTTTGGCATTGGAATTTATTTGGCACAAAAAATAAATAAAACATTATTCAAAAATATAATGACTCGATTCTAAAATCGGCATAAATACTGAAATACCAAGAAATACAACACGCTTCTGCCCTATTGAGTGATGATATCATATAATACTGTAATAAAATGAATTGGGGAACAGTTAAGTTTAGGAGGAAAATGTGCGGTTTCTTATACTTATAAAAGTTATCAGTATGCAATGGTATGGTTTGTACATTTGATAAATTATTGGTGAATGGTGATATTTTTATGTATTTGAAAGCAAGATGTTTCCTACAGCTATTTACTTATTTAGCAATACACAATCTAGAATTCCAGACCCAGAGTTAAATATTTAAAATCAACTTCATTTATGTATAAGGTATGATATGTGGGGTAAATTCTGATGATTACCATAATTGGACGGAAGAGGTCGTCAGAAGTCTATTACATTTAATTTATCTACCTAAATTTTGTTATATTTTGTGTAAGTTGTCCACAGATCCCTTAAAAAGCATTCGCCCGATTCTGAATCGTGTTTTTTGTATTCTTGTAGTAATATTTTTTATTTTTTTTGGTGGGCGGGCGCGTACTTTTACGTTTTTTAACTTTATTTTGTGTTATGCTCGCCTTCCAGGTATCTCTGCATTTTGTTTGTTTGTCCAGTTTTTGTGTTGTTTTGTTTTTATGTCAGAGTACCGAAATAAATGATTGATGCAGGTGGTATGCGCTCAAAGGTGATAGTATACCGGTATGGTATTTTATAGGTCAGCAAAAATGTGGATCCTACAAGTTTCAGAGTTTTGGTGTAATACTTTGGTGTCACAGTGCTATAAAGCATGATGATTTGGATTTGAAAAAAAACTTAAAAATCATTTCAACAGACCTTATCATGATTGCATTTTTGCCATAAGATGAGGGTGTTATAATAAAAGAGTACCGGTACATTTTAATGGAGTGTGATAACCATTGTTACATGTCTGCATGTCATTGGTTGTCCAAATTCTGAAATAAAATTAAAATTAAAGAATAAAATGATATCCTGGGATGAAGGAAGGAAAAAATATATTTGATTTGGTGCAAGGAGATATTAAGAAGTATTATTAAAGAAAGGAAATTGCCCAGCATGCTACTTATGTACTTAACAAAAAGCATTGTCTGTATTGTTACCAGTAGCTGCATCTGAATGTAATTTACTATTTCAACCTAAATCGCTGTGTTTAATTAATCATGACAATGGGATTGAATGGTGTGCTAATTATTAAATCAGTTCATTGTTCTATATTGAATCCGGGTGAGGTATCCTGTGGAGTTGTTCAAATTGGCATCTGGTGTTTGATAATCTTGGGAGTTTTTTTGACAGTTCTTCCCATCCGAATATTTTTATGAATAATAAATAGTTCAATAATATAAATAATCCCTTCTATGGAAGAATAATATGTTCAAACAGAGAATTTAGCTACTGTATATTACTTAAGTTTAGGACAAAATTGTAACTTTGATTTTTTGATGTTAATTGTTAGGGGATTTTAAACTTTTGGTGCACATACTGCATTGAATTCTTGTTCAAAACTTTTACTAACAAATGGAATGAAGATATTTTCTTTATTTCTACTGGTTTATTTTGAATTTGGGCTCGCTTAGAACAAGTTGTTCAATGTAGCATCATGGTACATAGTTCGAATTTAGCTTCTGATGCATAGCACCGTATTAAGTTTCACTCTTATATATATATTTGCTTTCACATTTTCGCAGATTTTTCTGTAATAGATTTAAATAAAAATTAGATTTAATAAAAATGCCTTCTAAAAAAAAGAAATATAATTCAAGATTCCCACCGGTGAGATATTGCTTTTGTATTTATTTAAATAAACTGGAATAATAATACTATGATTTTAGGTAATATACTTTGATATGTCTTATAGAGTTCTAATTATTCACTTCAAAGTCACATTATTTATTCTTAATATTTCAATTTAAAAAATATTTTACTTTGCATTTTAATTTCTTGTTTTTTATTGTTTGTAAAAAGCATGGTCTCGTCAGCAGTTTCTCAAAGATAAAAACTTATCTTGAGCTAAATTACTGACTAAAACTATGAAGTTTGCCAGAACCCAACACTTTCACATTAAGAACAGGGAACAAATTAAAATGGCATTTACTATACAGCTTTGCAGAGTTGTATGAGGCTCTGTCTAACTCTAATACATCCAATCCGGTAGTCTTAACTTTTTATTAATGTTCCAGGCTCGCATCAAAAAAATAATGCAAACAGATGAAGAAATAGGGAAAGTTGCAGCTGCAGTACCAGTTCTTATATGTATCTTTTGAAAATTTTATTTTTCTATCTTGTTTATGAGTAGAGGGTTGGACGTGATATCACTTCATTTTATGGCGCGGCGATGTGGCTCAACGGGCTAAGCGTTAGGAATACGCTCGCCACCGCACCTCTAATTACTCTGCGTGGGTTCGCAGGTTCGAATCCCATGCAGGGATGGTTATGTGCGAGAGGATTGCTGGACTCCTCGTCGTCGTTGGGTGGTTCACGTAACCGCTGGTCGGTTCGCCATGGTTCGCCATATGGATAAGCCGTCTTATCGGCTTTCCTCTCCCCCGGGATAAATATGTAAATCCTATCCTATGCTATGTTGGTGAAGTTGCTATGTCTTTGGTTATTCTATGTCAGTTATGTATAGCCCTCCTGTTGCAAAAAGGATGCATCTGACTAAAATCCGTGGTTTCAATCTCATTTCCCATAATGCATTAATAGTTAGTAATAAATAGTTTTCATAGTGACACACTAATTGTAGTGAGAACATTTCATATACGATTATTCATCTTGCGTATCTCTTTATCCGCATTTAGGATACCTCTAATGTTTTATGTTCTTCCTTAATGATTCAATACAGCTAAATGCTTGGAAATGTTCCTAGCTTCCTTACTGGCGAAGGCAGGTGAAGTCACAAAATCAAAACGAGCAAAAACAATGTCAAGGTCTCACTTGTAAGTGACGATTTATAACTCATTTTTCCTAATTTCTATCGTGTTTTGAATAGAAAACCACTTTGTAGGATTTCTGTATTGCTATCATAGTTCAAATTTATCTCATTCTCATTTAGAAAACAATGCATCATGTCAGAAACAATGTTCGATTTTTTGAAAGATCATGTAGCCAATATACCTGATGTACAAAATGAAGATGAAGCTTCCGGGAGTATGGGTCTTTCCATGGAAAGAGAACCAGCGAAGAAAGTGGTTCGGAAAAGGTATGCATACGTTGTTCATGTAACCAGGAATATATAAAGGAAAATAAACTTGAAAACTACAACTATTCAAATAAATTTTCGTATTTTCAATAGGTACAATTTTGATTCCATACAGTAACTGACTTAAATGATTTATGGCTTTTTTATAACTTATTATGTCATATTACTACTAATACAATAATTTCCTTTCTAGGAGTTCTTCTAAAGTTAAGAAAACACCAAAAAAACGACTAAAGCTAGGACATTCAAATAATTATAGCGAAGACGAGGTTTGTGTTTTAAAATACATTTACTGTAACTGCAAACTACTCAAATATTTTTATCCTCTTGGCATGTACTATTGTTTATATATTTTTTGTCTTCATATTTTTGAATAACAACCTAGATAAGCAACAAAGCTAAGTTAAGGAAATAGTGACTCCAACTTCGGGCCATAAAAATTCAGACTCCACACTTAACTCCTTTAGTAGACTGTTAATTTAAATTCCTCAAAATCAGACAAGTTTCATTTATTCGAAATTAAAGGCGAAAAAGTATTCTGGAATCTCTCACTAAGTGAATAATATGCAAAAATGTCAACTTGAAATCAAATATTATTGTTATTAGAGACATGACATTTTTATTCGCTTTTAATCTGACTATCCGTAGTGTCCATAATAATGACTAAATCCTAATATACACCATATTTATGTATACTAATTTGCTATCAATATTGTACATCTGTGTGAAGAGGAGACATTTAACAAACTTAACTTGACTTTAAGACTGATTCCGGTAATGATGCGAGTGAGAACGAGTCCGGAAACGAAGAAAGTGATGCACAATTGTCATCTTCATTTTCATCACCTGGTCTACTCAGTCCATCAATTCAAAGTAAATTAGAAATGCAAAGGTATGAACTGTGTGTTAATAATGATGCTCTGTGTGTTACTTCTAAGTAAAATAGTACGACATATTGTAGGTACTTGCTATGGCTTGGCAGTTGTGCATTGCGCTAAGCGTCACTCTTTCCATTGCACCTGTGCGAGAGGATAGCTGTAATGGTCTTGTGTAAGAGGATTTTTAGGATTCTCGTTAACACTGTATGGCTCACATAAATCAATAATTAAGTTTGCTAACCAGAATAGCATCCGGCATTGTGCCATGGTTCTTTATATAATTAGATTGTCTCCCCTGTTTTGGGACATATATAAAGATTCTTTAATATGCTTGACAAATCTGTGTGATACGGTAATACGACCTGGGTGAGATGGTGGGTGAAGAGTGAACCCAATATCTTTCACCGCAGCCTTCAGGGGGTCGCAAAACTTTTTAATATATTGGATAGGGTCGCAAGCTTAAAAGTTTGGGAAGCCCTGCTCTAGCTAGGTGCCAGTGGTTTCCTATACTTTCATTGTTACAGCTCCCCCTTTAAAGACTCATGCAACATGTCTAATTATTAAAAAGCCAACAGAGCCTGAATGAATTGCAAATAAGTCAAACAAACAAATGACAGTCAATTTAATATTAATCATGTAGTTATTTCAAATGGTGACTGATGAAGGTTCTCGCTCGTCATCCCAAAAGAACTGCTTTTTGGCCCCTAAGAGGAGTCAAGGGCTCATTAATTAAGATACCCTGCTCTATTACATTTATTAAAACCTCAACAGTTTTGTGAATTATTTAATCATTTCTATATCCATGTTGAATTATTTTCATTATTTCAGCACTTCTTCACTACACAATCAATTTGAAGCTGATCAGGTAACAACTGGACCTGAACGCAAACCATCTATTCACATCCCACTTGATGTATTGTTGTCTAGTGATGCTTTACCTTCTACGGTGAATGTCAACCAACCTGTAAAAATTGAAGCCTCGTCTGATACAAATAAAGAACCGAGTGACAATAAAAAATTCACTGATCTTGAAAATAACGAAACAGCAGACAAACCAGCACAATCAATGGATACATCATTACCACAAGAAAACAATAGGCATGAAAAACAACACGATTCTTCTGTCAGACAAGGGGTTATCGTCGCAAACACAGCAGTATATTCACAGTCTACTGCAGCTGTAGGCAGTGCTAATATTCGAGATACGCAATGTGCAAATCAGAAGCCAATACAAGCGAGTTCTAATGAAGTAAAAAGTTTAGAGGAAAGTGAGTCAAATACAAGCACAGGCAGAAACAAACAAAACATAGACGATTTTGGCGATTCTAACAAGCCTTCTCAAGACAATGTTCCTCCAGTGATTCCAAAACCGGGTGGCATGTTATCTTTTCTTTACAGTTCCGCACCTATGCCTCTACCACAATTACCGGCTACGACCACTGTTTCGAAGGGACCGTCTTTGACGCCCCAAGTCAAATATGCATACTCCCCACTTACGCAACACAGATTGCCAGAACCTTCTGCTGGCCTAAGACAACCTCTTTTGTATCCTGATACTCGTCCACCTCTAAATAACCAGCTGAGCCTGGAAAAAACACAGCACGGTGCGGCAGCGCTAATAAAACAAGAACTTTCATCTGGGCCCCCAGATTTTCAACGTGCACCTAATCCTTATACTTACCCATATGTTCCGTATAATCCAACCACAACGCAGAGACATTACTTAGGATATACGCAATCCATCCTGACGCCACCGAGCCACCATTTAGGCATAAATTCACACTTAGCAGCTCATCCTAGCTTGCATCAAGCAAAGCCTAATTCTAGAGCAAAAAGTGATGATGATGATTACGATGCTTAGGTTATTTTATGAAAAACATGAAGTCGATCAGTGGCATGAGTTCCAGATGCATTCTGTATTACTAATTTCTATCCCGTTTGTGAACTATTTTATTCAGATATTCTATTTCTACATTGGAAAGGATTGTTTTACTAGGGGAAGGGGGATTAAAGCTGATGAACATGCATAATTATAAGGTGAACCACTGCCTCTGGTTTGGTTGTGTCTGAGGTGATGTATGGGGATAGGTAACCAGATCAACGAATAGATATTTGCATGGTCCATGGAGTGGTTACTCGAGTTGTACTGTAACCATCCATTCCAGTAATCCTTGTAAATTATCCATTTGAAGGCTTCAGGCAATCAAGATAATATGTTCATCATGGTTATTATATAAGCATATGCTGATCCAATGTTTATTGGAGCTAACTATGATGTTACAATCTTTTATAAAAACATAATTCGTTGTAATTCTGGCATCAATTTTCTTTGATTACTCAAATCTAATGTTCAATAAATATTCCATTTCTTTTTATGATAATTCTACTGCTGTACGACTAATTTTCTGATTTGAAGTACACAGTAAATGAAATTCAACCTATCAGATATTTTTTGTCTGTTTCTTTGTGACTGAAAAACAGTTTTGGCAACTAATATTACAGTTCCTATTATTATTGTTGAATGAAATATTATACACCATAGTTTTTACCAGTGTGCAAATCTTATTGAAGAATCGTAGTTAATATCAAAAAAAAATTTCGTCTAGTGAGATTTCATATATTGAAACACTTGAACCTAGATTAATGATCATGTCGTAATTATTCTTTTTCATCGAAATGATTTCATTTACAAGATGATTTTCTATCTGTCCGCTGCTCAGATTTTGCGCGAACAAGCTGGTAGTCCTTAGTTTGTTCCTAACACATTTGAACTATTATGACCATTTTGATAGACTCACCTCGGCACATTTTCTTACAGTCCTAGAATCCGAATCATTTGTTTATGCAAATAGATGTCTGCTCATGTAGGATATATAGGGTTCATTCTTGGCACTTTGTGTCGAGTGTGCTACTGAAATGATGTATTAGACTGGAGCTGTGCACCATGTTTGTTGAAAAGGTGCAAAAATATCAAAATTCTGGATGAAGTATGTGGTTGGGATACCCAAATACTGTATTCACAAAAACCATTTTATCACCTGTTGTGCTAAGTATGAATTCATCAATCATGTCATACCACCCATTCATTATAAAACTATGGTCTGTACATTTCAACATGATCCCGAGTACCTGTACCTATTATTCAACCGACAAATCTTGATGGTGGAGGAAGCCGTAACCGACCAGCGGTTGCGTGAACCACCCTACGGCGGCGAGGAGTCAAGCAATCCTCTGGCACGTGACCATCCCCGAACGGGGTGCGAACCCACACAGAGTAATCAGAGGTGCGGTGGCGAGTGTATTCCTAACGCTTAGCACGATGAGCCACACTGCCGCGCCGTCATATATTATCCTCGTATATAATATGGTAGTCCCTTCATTTAAGTTTGCCTCGCTTTTAACCTTCGCGTTGCTTTGTAGCTACCTAAGTTCGATTGCGTCAGATTGTGTTCCAAAGTTAACCACGTGCTTATTGGCAATTAAAGACGTGAAAGGCGCAGAAGATGGATAGTATATAACAGAGGTGCGGGAACTTGCGATATGTAAGACCGGAGATAACAGTGTGCACGGTATGTATTATTATTGGACAGTCTTGGGTACGAAGCGACCGCAAACCTTGACGATCGTATCAGTATAAGTTTATTTTTATTTTTCCGAAACGAAAAAACACGCAAAACAGCACAATGAACACACATTGATTGGGGAAAATGAAAAAAAAACTTCATCTAGGTTAAGAAATACAAAATCATGTTTAGATATTTTATTTCTGTAGAGCATGAAGTACTGACACAAATGATTACAGAAAGATCAATTAAGAACAAAGCGACGTGTACATAATACCTTTTGTCAACATGTCAGTTTGTATTGGAAATTTTGACGCTGGTCAGATGATACGAACCTGCAAACCCACGTAGGGTAATTAGAGGTGCGGTGGCGAGCGTATTCCTAACGCTTAGCACGATGAGCCACATCGACGCGCATCTTAGGATTTATAGGATAGGATTTACATGTTTATCCTGGGGAGAGAGGAAAGCCGATAAGACGCCTTAACCATATGGCGAACCACGGCCTCTCGTCCAGTCACCATTCCAAGTCGGGTATGGGATTAGTTCTATATTGTTTTGTTTTCGGAAGCATGGACTTGGTGGTAGAGGAAGCCGTAACCGACCAGCGGTTACGTGAACCACCCAACGACGGCGAGGAGTCCAGCAATCCTCTCGCACATAATCATCCCTGCATGGGATTCGAACCTGCGAACCCACGCAAAGTAATTAGAGGTGCGGTGGCGAGCGTATTCCTAGCGCTTAGCCCGTTGAGCCACACCGCCGCGCCGCGCCGAGCCATCTTATTAGTCAATCATCATCATTAGTCATCGTATCCGTCAATCACAAATATGTAAGTATAAATTTGGTTTGTGATTGGCACCAGACTAAAGGGTAGAGCTATGGAGTCGGAGAAATTTTACGATCGTTTTTTCATGTGCGGGATGATTGCTGAACAGCTCTGTCTAATCTCCATAATTTTGAACATGGAATTTAACCATCCGCAAGATGTTGCGCGAGAGTCAAAAACTAACGGATAAAATTGTGGGTCCTCCCGAATTAATGAGTTGCGACAAGTTACTCACATTAGATCTGCTTGCAGTCGGGAGGAATGTCGTCTTCAGTCTGTACGATTACTTGCGGCATACAGTATTGGACCTTCAATGATAGACAGTGCCAAATCCCAGGTATGTATGTACCGCATGGTATCCTTTGAAAAGAAGTTGGCATTAATCTAGTCCAATTCACAATCAGTGCTTATTTATTTATTATTATCAATTACAGAATTATTAAATCGTCATTCATGCTGATTATGGAGGCGAAATAAACTTAGCTGATTTAGGATCAGAGTTAGGGTATGACATACTTTTTAATTCAACAAAAATTTTTTACCTGGCAATCTGTCAACAGCAACAAACTGACAAAGTAGTTGCATTCTCAGCCCTTTCCTGCTTTATATTATTCGGGTCTCATGTAGTTTCGTGCCTAACATACGTCTAGTGGGCGTATTATGACAATTTTCTCCTGTATCAATTCTAACCCCCAACTGACTACACCATCCAAAAATTACATTAACACAACGTCACAGACTCACAGTGACGTAATAGAGCCCTTCAAACTATACGAACTGCCATCCAAGATGCGCAAAGAAGTACCCGAAATCGAACAGTTATTTCTCTCGTTTTCTCGTCGCAACGATTCCAATAGAAGAGAGATCGATAATGTCAGTCAGTTCTTTATCATCGCCGCCAATGCCATTTTGGGCGATTGTACGAGTATTTGGCAAGCTCTATGACGTGATTGTGATGTCGTAGTGATGTAATTTTCAGATGGCGTAGTCAGATGGGGGTTATGATTGACATATCAAAAAATTGTTATGCTACGCCCACTAGAAGTACATTAGGTACGAAACTACACGAGACGCATATTATTCTACAAAGTCTCTACATTTCCACAACAAGACTGGTGCTGTTTATGTTCGAAAAAGACCCTGTACAGCTGTATAAAAAAATTCTGTATCAAGTATGGCACTACTACTGTACTACAGTCAGACAGTTGTATTGACTATAATCCAGTAATCACCATATTCAGATATTATATAATAATCACAACCACTCCTGAATAACAATTCATTAATTTCTTCATTGATATATTTCTTCTATTTTTATAGAAGACAATCTTTCTGCATTCTGTTATTACGACAAAGAATCGAAAAAGCAAGATGGAGCTAGACAGAAGAGTCAGAAAATTAAAGGACAATATTATCACACTAAACAGCAGTATGTTGAAAGCAGAGGAGGAACGTGGATTCTTCCAAATAAAAGACCAGAAAGATTGAAAGATTCGATCAAAGAATTGGAAGAAATACTGAAATCTCATAAAATTCTTCATGTGAAATGGGATAAACGAAACAGTCTTCAGGTTTGATTTCAGTTCACTTTTATATCTTATTTTATAGAAATTTCAGTATTTGGAAAGAAACATGATTTTTGGCGGAAGCATTCAGGGTTGTTAGTGTTGTTTACCATGTTTTTATTGATTTCGAAGATATTGTTGTACCTTCAAACTCTCGGGAGTGGGAGCCCGATTAAAAGTTTTAAGCATTCTCAACAGACAATCAAAGAAGATATGTATATGCTAAGATCACTTCCAACTGAAATTAGGAAAAGTAATAACAATAATGAGACAATATGAAGTTTATTTTTATATCAAGCATCAGGTATTATTTGAGATGTAATGTAGTGTTGCTGCTTGATTGTTGATGAGCATTATCCAGGAGTTTTGGTTGTCCATTCATTGTCATTGTTACTGTTATCTAGCTTGCTTGAGTTTACTTATGTTGAATAATTAAATGCAATTGATACAAAAATTTGTGTCATAATTTTTGAGATGTTGTATGTTCTGTTATTACTATTGATTGTTCAGAGGGTATAGTCATTTATTAAAATATACTTAGAAAATGGTATCTTAATTTTCATATGTAGCAAAATTGTACTTATTTCCTAGCTGTAGGAAGAAAAATGCAATGATTTGTTGACAACTAATGTTAGTATGCTAAGCTAAAAAATATAAACCAATAGCATATTGTTTTCAGATAATTGTTCATTCTGGTTTGCTGATAAATATACTTTTATCGGAGAACTTCGATATACAGAAAATATTTTTTGATAAATCTTTGTTGACAAAAATACAACCAGACTTCGGACCGATTGGTGCAGGTATTGTAATATGTATTGTATAACAAGTTGTATAAGGAATAATATATAATATAATATTTACAGATCTAGTTGAATCTGAAAAGATTTCTAATTTTTTGAGATGTGATAGCTAGAGTAAAAGGCCAAAAATGATTTGATGGGGCTCAGATAGTATACATTGTTTCCTCTTAATTGGAATAAATTTTTCTGTTGTCTTATCAATATATCAGATTTGGAAAATAGCTAGGCTTTTAGCAGGATATAGCTGACAGAAAGTATTTCTTCGCTTCCTAAGTTTCATGTATTTCTTTCCAGGCTTTTCATTATCATCTTAAAAGTTTCTCTTATCACTATCTATATTTAAATAATAATTTTCTGTTTCTCATTGCAGCCTATCTCACAGATCGATTTTTATTACTTTGTTTGGATGAGGCAAATAAGTTATGTTTTATAAGTTTTGTACAAAGACCTGCAACTCCCAATCAAAAACAACTATCAAGTAAATTATCATCAATGGACATGAAGATATCTTATCATGATATACCAGGTTTGTTTATTGTTTGCCCATAATTATAAAATACAGTGACAGCGAGCCGGTATCATGTGACAGAAAATTATTTTGTTGATCGTGGCTGATAAGTCGGATGAATTTAGTTTGATTGAATGTTTTGTTTTATTAAAGTATAGTTATATGATATGTCCTTATCTAAATGTCATGATTCATAGATTTTTAAAATTAATTACCGGTAGTTTTATTTTTTGAGGTGAATTCCTGATTGTATGACGAAACTCAAATATTTTTTTTGAAAATATGATTATGTGCAATAGAAATATAATTTTAATAAATGTACAGTTCTATTTAACTGCTACTATTACGGTTTATGTGTATTTCACCCTGAACAACACTTCATACTAACATCCACTGCTATAGTTTAGAAGTGCCAAAATCTTTTTTTCTGTTTTCAAACATTGTCTACTCAATTTATTACCCCTGAGTGAAGTGGTGATAATGGAATTTGAGTCCGAGATTTGTCATCTCTGATTCCAACTTAGTCCAACGCTTCCATCATTAAGCCATCGCATGTTTTACAACACCGGTCAAAAAACAATGGCAATTTAAAATTTTAGAACTACAAATCAACTTCTTATCGCTACAAATTTATGATGACTCGTACAAAAACTTCTTTGAATGTAAACAAACATAAAATATGTCTATTCAACATTCAATTTTTTTTTTATAAATATCTTGTTTAAATTCAATTTTGAATTTTATTAGGTTTTCGTTCTATGAGAGGGAATAGAAAACTGTGTGTAAATAAAGCTCATAATCTTGCGATATGTTGGTCAACATCGCACACAACACCATCAACATGGACTTCCACTGATGCAAATGAAGAAAAAGCTAATATGATTCTACTTGGATCTTCGTTTGGCAGGTGAGCAAGATTTGATATAGTGAAACTCGGTAGTCTAACGATTCCATACTCAATTCAGATAATGCAGTAAAAGTCGTACACTATTTATTAACAACTTGTTACTGTTAAATCTTTCTCTTTTTGATTCAGATTGGAAATCTACAGTTCTATATATACAGAATCTAATCCAATTCATGTTGAATTCAGCAGAAAGAATGAAAATCAGGTAATTTGGTAATTAAATTTTACATCAAGTTTGGTGAAGGTCTGAAGCCTATGGAAAGGGGTAATATTCTCGGGTAACATAGACAGTCCCCGAACTCGTAATAGAACTAAAATAAGGAAAATCGGAATGAAATTATGACCTAACCCTAACCTGGTACACATACTACGAGAGTACCGTTTACTAGCGTTAGTTCCTTTGGGGATATTTTTATGGTTATGATTTTCATTACATGCGTATTAAGTAGATTCATATTTTATAATGAAACTAGGATTTGAGCACATTTGCTCAGAACAAGGCTCTGTCCAATTATGTACTTGCACACACTGTGAGGGATAATGTATTCAATTTTACCAATAGAACTGAGTTAGTTTATAAGAATAGGATTTACTTATTTATTCTGCGAGGAAGGAAAGCTGATAAGAAGACCTAATCATATGACAACCCATGGCCTCTCGTCTGGTTACAAGTCTATGCCGGTTGTGAGGTTAGTTAGCCAGGTATTTGTTTCAGATATATGGACTTGACGGTGGAAAAAGCTGTAACCAACCAGCAGATGCGCGAACCACCCTAGACCCTACGGCGGCGAGGAGCCCAGAAATCGACTTGCACATAATTATTGCCCACTGAATTCGAACTAGGGATGGGCAATGTAGAATAATTCACTATTCTAGAATATTCTAGAATAGTTAAACCGAATCCAGAATACCGAATCCTATTCTATTTTCATACCTATTCAAAAAGTGGGAATTTCCACAATGCTGGATTTAGATGTTAAAAAGTTTTAAATGTATAAATATAAATGTATGATTTATTTGGAAATGTCCTGAACACTGGATTAAACAGGCATTTCTCAGGGCAATAAAATTCAAGAATATTACAATATTTTTTGCCTTCAATAGTTCCAAATGTATGTAATCCCTAAACACCGATATGCTAAATTAAGACACGCTTCACACACTTTAATAGTAAGCGGTATAAGTATATACCAAAATAGATATGAAACGGCATTAAATCATTATTAATGTTAGTCTGCCTAGTGAACTAAAACATACCCGCTGAGAATTAATTAGATGCAGGACCAGCGTGTGGCCACTGGCCACTGCAACCTATGCGGCCGTTGTAGAATATTAAATTTAACCACTATCAATTAAAATCAACTTTTCTTTCTGTGAGAGCAAGACTAGTAAAACCAAGTTTCCGTGAACGCGATTTCGTACTTAGTTATTAGGTAATAACATCTAAAGACTAATTCCTTTTCTATGATTATCATTACATACTTTATCTACCCAGACTTGGCTGTGCATAAACTCAATACGTCACTATCTTCGCCAGATGCGGCCACTTTTTTTAAATTTATCGGCGACTAAAATACTACAGACACTTGATCAAACGTGCGTCTATCTTGAACGATAGGGAAGGACCGAAAAATATGTACCGGTAATCTTTTGAGAGTGAAATTCAAATGTGACAGATTTTCATGTATTGCGATAACTTTGTATTTCGGAAAACGGTGTAATAAATTATTCGTAAATAATATTTGATCTTAATTAATCGCAAGCAATGTTATAACATTCAACGCCTGGCTTTTGGTTTACATGCATCTTTTTTTGGTAAAACTCGCAGGTCTCGAGACATCTTGATGTAAAATGAAGCAAGGCACGTCTGTAAACAATTGAAGATTGTTGCAATCAGATTATCGGAATATCGCTAGTAAGTCCAGCATGATTGGATGAAACTTTTGCAAAATAAAATTATTATTATTATACGTTAGCTATATAGCAAATCAGTAGAACGCAAAAATGGTGCAATAACGAGTCTTCGCCGTGAGGTGTACTTCGCCGACTTCTTGTTCTGAATATGCAGATTGAGATTACAGTGTTTGATGTTTACCGATTTTACGAGCAGACGCAAGTTATGCTAAACGAGAGAGATTTCCACGAGAGAAAAAACGCTCGTCTTTAATTGATAAATTAGAAACCCGAAATACAAAAATTGACGCTTGGCGCCGGAGAGGCGGAAACCGAATCCTGTTATCGGATCCCGTTGGATTCGAATACTTAGGGATTCGAATCCTCCAGATTCGGTATTCTATATTGCCCATCCCTAATTCGAACCTGCGAATCCATGCAGGTTTTTGAGAGGTACAGTGACGATCATATTCCTAACGCTTAGCACAATGCGCCACAACGCCGAGGTTATAATATGCAGCATCCTTATTTTAGAATGCCATTTATTTTATTTTTCATTTATTCCTTTTCAGGTTCATAGTCTTGAAAGATCAGTAACAGCAAAGAATGAGATTGTGCTTCACTATGCCGTGTATGAATGTACTCAGAGTAAATTACAGAGACTTGAGGTTACCCAGATACCTGTCAAAAGTGGGATATTATCAAGTGATATAAGCAGGTATATAAAACCATGGCATTTTTGGGATTTATGTACATGGTTGTGCTGAGAGCTACTATATATTGGAATTTTTATATATAAACTAACAACTGAGATTAAATGCAATTAGATTGATTCCAAGTTCAAGTGAATTTTGAGTCAAACTCCAAGAAAACCAAATTTTTCAGTCACAAAAACTTTGGCTTTTACTAGCCTTTTTTAACTGCCCTTTGAGAATGCTCAACCAATTTAATGCTTTTAGTTGTCGGCAGAAAATTGAAATCGAAATTTCTGCTGACAACAAAAAGCATTAAAAATTTCGGTACTCCTATAGTGTGTGTCTGGTTTTTCTTATTTTGGTTCCATTACGAGTTCGTGACTGTCTGTGTTAGCCAAGTGAATATACCCCCTGTCCGTAGACTTCTGTCTCTTTACACAACTTGACGTAAAGTAGATGAACAAAATTAGTTACCTCCATATAGGTACACATACTTCTGAAGCGCCGAAATTTCGACTCATGAACTTTCCTTCTATTTTTCGCCTAGTGTCATTGATAGATCATAGGGATTGAACGAAATATAAGATTCAAAGTTTTAAGAACCGATTTTCTTTCTTATCGAATTCACTGACAACACATTTTGGAAAATCATTCTGAACTTATAGCTGTATAAAACAAGATCAGATTTGGTGATGATCACAAAATTCACAATGTTCCAAAAACTATATTAAAGTTTATAAATTCTATCCTAGAGAAGAAGATAAAATTGTAGTCGGCTGTACAGATGGGACAGTTCTTGTATTTGATACTCTAACGAAAACAACTTCGTCAATACGAGATTCTCTCATACCAAGTATTGTATCGTGGCATCCTAATGGAGGTGTAATACTTGTTGCAAGTGGAAGTGCAGAATTGCAATGCTATGATTGTGCTTTGGGAAAGCTGTCAACTGCATTACTTGATGAAATAGAAGATTCATCCATGCATGACATGTTAAAGGTGAGTGGCTGCTATATACAATTCCTTGTTGCAAGCTCATAATTGTCTCTCGGATCAAAGTAAATTTGAATTTTCTCGAATAATTTAGGCTGATTGTCTTTACTCTTCTTAATGTTGCTACATTATAAATAGCGGAAAAAACAGGGCTAAATAACACAGAGTTCCATTTTTATGATTTTTCATAAATATCAAATGGGTTCTTGATTTCCAAGTATTACAAATGTTTTACAATGGAGAGGAAGTGTTTAAACGAGATACTTATAATAACAAGTTCTGTTGAGTGGCCTATGTGTGTCTGTCTTCCGGTCCGTCCAAAAATAGTAACTCCTTACATATTGTAAGATATCAGTGACTGTTTGTGCAAGGCCTTGTTCAGAGCAAACATCATGAATAAGCGACATGCGATGATGAATAAGCGAAAAATGCCAGAAAATTTTTATTACCCTCAATTGAAATATAAATATAAAATTATATTGTTATTCAAAGTTGAATTTATGTAATATGTATATTATTTTCATTTTTCTTGTATTTTTATACAGCTTTCAAAATACTTGCCATCAGAAAATGGTCTTGTGTCACTAACATGGCCTGATCTTGCTACTGAAACTCAAGTTGAGACAACTTCAACCATAAAGAAATCTTCTGTTTGCCATGATGTGTCTCTGGTTTTATTTGATGGTGGTCCTCTCGCTATTCTTAAATTCAATGTCGGTGTGTTAACTAAAGGTTTATTGAGGCCGATAGAAGTTGTGAAAGAACACATTACACATGATAAAGTAAGGTTTTAATTTTTCAAAAATCATAGGCTCAAACTTTATATTAAAGATGTAAGGGATTGGGTTGGCCTTGGATCAAACTGTAACTATTTTTAACTATATCAACCTGGTTACTCCCTGCCTATTTATTCAGCAATTTTTGACTACAATAATTCAATTAGGTCTTTAATTTGAAACAAGAATACAGTATGGAATTATAGATGTTTTATCTGTTTAATTTATGTTTTAAAATTCTGTTTCTCATTGATATTGATTTAGATATATTGAGTGTTTTATTTTTATCTTGGTGGCCCAATAGTTAAAATCGTTAGACATAACTATGATTGCCCATCATTTACCTATTTCACACTCACTATCTCAACTGACCTGAGGTGTATTAAATTGGGGAAGTTCTGGTTATTCAAGAAATAAAGTAGCTTTTACATATCAGTGGCCCTTCAGTGCAAGGTGCGTATAAATACATATTTTGTTAACGCAAAAAATAACCAATTCAAATTAATTTCAAATTTCATTCTTATTCAGAACTTTCCCAAATATTAACAAACGCTTATTTGTTTTCTCTTTTCTACCAGATCAAACAAGCTGTCCAGGTTCTTCATACAATTAATTGGAATACAGATTGCACTCAAGGTTTCCTAGCCATGACATCTATTCTCAATCATCTGTTGAAACAAAAATTAAACTTTGAATATGAAGGTGAGAAGAAACAAAATTTTGTATAAATTGTACTTCTTATAAATAATTTAAAAAATAATTCGAGCATCCAGAAATTACAATCTATTTCCTAAAAGTCACTTCTTAAAATTAGCTTTTGAGAAATAAGTATTTTTTTAAAAGTGTATTTATGAGTTTGAAAAGTTCGGGAACCTCTGCTGTAGGCCTATACTGTTGATCAGAATAGTAATATAACAGTCTTCCTGTTTCCTAGCAGTGAAAAAAATTAATTTTGTTTTGAAAATAGCAGATTTTGAACACTGAATTTATGAAAAACTGTGTACAGCCATTTCAGATTCATTTTGAATGTATGTTTTCGCAAAAAATTTTTAACAGTCTTATATTTTGTGGCCACCTAAAATGTGAAGATTTACAGCTATTGATATTCTGTTAATATCGAAATCCTTATCTTTCAATATTTTTTTGAAATTTCATCGCTTCAGAAGTTTGTGTACCAATATGGAGGTAAGTAATTTTGTTCACCTACTTTACATCAAGTCGTGTAAAGGGACTGAAACCTATGGGCAAGGGGGTATATTCACTTGGCTAACACAGACAGTCCCCGAACACGTAATAGAACTAAAATAAGGAAAATCGGAATAAAATTATGGCCTAACCTTAATAACATGGTACACCGTACTCATACTACAGAAGTATCTGTTTTTCACCAACATTCTAAAATGCTTTTTTTTTTATTTTTCAGAGTTATTAGAAGCTGCATTAAGTGCCTTTTACACTCCACGAATACCTCTCGCACAAACTATTGTTGTTGAATACAGGCATATTGTCAGCAGGTATGTGTTGGCTCTTGGTACACTTGCACAAATATGAGCTATAAAGAAATTCCCACATCTTGAATGAATTGGAGAACACAGTAACAGACAACAAAATAAATATAATGCAAATAATCTGCAACTCAGAAATTAATACAAGAAAACTTTATATTCAAAAAAACTGTAATTATTATGCTGATGTATTGTATAAATGTTATCTTAAAATTAAAAAAAATCAGTTTTTTTTTTATATATATAGAACACGCAATGACTGAATACTTTTCCCATGGTACCTACATATTAATTGGATTGTTGGCATTATCATCAGCAAAATTTGTGGTTATGAGTTTAACTATTACCTTTTATTATTCAGAGTAGTATCTGATTTAATGTATACAATAGTGACGTGAAATTTAAATTTAACAGAATACTAATTGGCTGAAAAAATGTAAATTACTATTATTATAATCTTGATTGTTCACATAAATTAGAGAATTGTAGAGTTAAATTTTGACGCCATCATCTCGTAGCTCACTTATAGAATAAAAAGTTATTTAACAAAGAAAAAAAAAATGATTTTAAATATTTGAAATGCAATTTTTTTTTTCAAAACACATTAATTAGGAAAGTTTTTTAAAATTCAAAATTTTTTCAAATATCATATATTTAATTTTAAACTCGAGCTCGAGCACCAAAAACATGATATATGTAATATTCAAACACCAAGTGTACATACGATTTGTTTTGTTATTATGTTGTTGTTGATCATGTTGTTACTATTTTTCTTCTTGTTGTGAAAAAATTGCTTTTCTCATTAACTACTGAACCGATCGCTTTGAAATTTCCAATGGTTAAACATCATATTTTTCATTAGAAGGCCATTACTTTTACTTATTTTAAAAATTAAAAATTTCTTTGGCCTCTATGGTTTTTTTTTAATGCGATGATCTCATCAAAATAAAAAATTGAGATTCTTGTGACTGTTCCCTCTTTTGCGTAAGTTGTTTTTGTTGGTCAGTTGGTAGTGGTACGGTACCGGTAGACTACTGTGGCAGATTGCATACCTATTTTGTTTCCAAATATTTGAGCATCGCTCTCCTCTTTTTTTAAAGTTTTATGTTTTCTATATTTTTCAGGTACGCGAGAAGGTTTTATCACCATTTGCTTCGATTCAAACGATTCGATAAAGCATTTCTTCTTGCTAAAGACATTCAAGATTATGATTTGTTTGTTGATCTTTATTTTTCTGCAAAAGAATCTGGCGAATTAGTGATCGCCAAAGCCGCGAAGCAAAAGATTTTTGAATTGTATTCAAGCTCTGAAGATGAAGGTCAGTTGATGCTGTATTTACTAAAATCTAAAGATTTTAGATAAGAATAAAAAATAAAAATTTGGACTTCTTGAACTGGGTTCTCAGCCCCCTATAGGGGGCTTTTTCTTAGCTCTGTTGGGGCCTCGAGAAAACACCTTCACTAGATACCATTAGCCAAGACTACATTTTTAAGTAAATTGTCCATGATTTGTATAATTCTTCAACTGTAATGTATTTATGCTGGTACTTTCGCTCGTTGGCTTCTATAACTAAACGGGGCACACAAAATACCCAATTCAACATTTTAAACTAGGTATTTTTATTATAGATGATGTATAATAAAATTAAATTAGTATTGTTTGTATATAATATTCAATGCTCCGAAATTCCATTCTGTAAAATTATCTTACATCATTTTGCATTCTATAGACTCAGTTTCAGATGACGAGAGTGAACCTGCTACCATAGATGGTCGAAGGTCAAGAAGTGATTTCAAGAGAAGAGGATCGAGTACAAAACGAATCACTCACATAGTTAAAAGAAGAAATAAACCATTTAAAGCAACTTCACCAAGAATAAGAAAAGAAATTGTTCCACCATCTTATCCGCCACCAAGAATGGATGATTTCATGAAATCATTGATCAGTGAGACAAGAGGTAATGATAGTTCTTATTGATATTATTATTTTTTTATTCCCTTTTACACCTCTGAACAAGGCTCTTTGCATGTAGCCACGGATTTGTAAAGAAAGCCCAGAACATTTTCAGTACAACATTGCATTGCAATCAACAATTTTAAATTCAAGTCTGACCATTTGGCAAGTTAATTTTTTTAATGTTTTGGATGGATATAGGATCGCTATTATTCCATCAATTCCTATACGATGTTTACCGTTCTTTTTTTTTTTGAACAAATTTCTGACCAAACTCTTTAACATGGAGAGCATCTATGTTAAGGAAAGATGGACCTTTTTTCAGTGTTGCATGGCCCACCTTACCTGTGACACTCTGCGAATGGCACTTAAACAGAGATTCTACCCATGAATTCTCTCTCTACTGTATTGATAAATAATGATAGATGTTAGAATTGTATTTGGGTTGCAAAAATAAGGTTGGAGTATTCAAAGAAGTATTTTTGGATTAGCTATAAATATAAAATAATTTTAAATCTAGCATATGCACTATATAAAATTGACTTACCGGTACATCCAGGATGAAATGTTGGCAGCAAATATTTTCATAGGCAGAATCAGTGATATCGAAGGCACAAAATTAGTTGCTCCAGAAGTATGTATTTATTATGTGCCAATATGGAGGTAACTAATTTTGTTCGCCAGCTTTACATCAAGTTGTGTAAAGGAACTGAAACCTATGAGCAGGGGGTGTATTCACTTTGCTAACACAGGCAGTCCTCGAACTCGTAATAGAATAAAAATAATGAAAATGAAATAAAATTATGGCCCAAGGCTAACCTGGTATGCACACTACAGGAGTACCAAAAATTAGGCATAAGCTGTACCAGAGTGATTCATTTTCAATTATAGTAATTTATTAATAAACTGTTCAAATCAATTTATATTTTGCATTTCAGCTGTGTTGGAAAACAAGTCGACCCTACCTAAAGATCCGATAGAAAATTTGCCAGCAAATGTCTCAACAACTGGAAGCTCATTGAGAATCTTGGATTATGGATATGTTTGATTTTTCCCTTTTTTCAAAACAATCGATCCATATATTATCGTTTCTGTAAAAATTTGAATTTTTCCGTATTTTTACAAAACTATGTGCCTCAATAATAGTTATATTTTTATTGAAATTCAAATAATATAAAGTGGCTTACTCGTTAAAATATTTTTATTCAAATCTCGACTGTGTGCTGTATTTCTCATTTCAGTGCCTTAGTAAATGGTGTGTTTTTTCGGTGGATGATTTGCAGTTAATACGTGGTGCCTTACCTTACATATTTCAATTGACTACATTTTTATTCTCATAAATCATTTCTGAATATATCATTTCTAGAATTTATTTCACAATTCATACTAGAATTAATTTCTTTTCAATGTCAATACATATGGAACATTAGCCTGGTTAACTATTCCCAGACATGACCTGGATTGGTAACCGCTTATCAGCTTTCCTTTCCCGGTTTATTGGATTATAATAAAAGTATTCATTGTGAAACACAATCAGAATATGCAAAAATCTTTGCTAAATATTCGCAAACAAACAATTTATTTAAATATCAATAATTTTGTTTAATACATTTTTTTTATTATGCTTATACCTAGTGGTGCTTATCATCTTACTCCATATTCTATGTATATTTTTCCGAACTAAAGTTTAAATTTTTTTAATATTATACTGTATACTTTTAAACTATCTTCGAGCATTCCCTAATTAATGTGCACAATGTTTATCTAGGTAAATGAGAAAAAGCGTAACTTGCATATTGATCATAGAAAGACAATCTGACTGAACATAAATGAAAACTCGACGTACTAATTACCAGATATCTCACATATAAGTCGACCTCCTAAAAACTGCCCTTTTTGAATTTTTTGAAAATTCGCATATGAGCAGATCCTACAAATCGTAACACGCTGTACAAGTTGTAGCTGTTATATTCGAGTTAGCATAATTCCGTTCGAGTGTGATCAGGCTTAAGAGCACATAAGCCAAATTTTTAGTGTAATCAGAGTTATGTGCGTATAAGCAGACTCTCAGTTTGGTAAAAAAAAATTTGTCTTGGAATCCGCTTATTGGCTACAATATCTTGATTATCATATTAACATTTCATTTTAGAATATTCTAAACATTCCTTATTTAGAACTTTCATTTCCCAAGGAAATTCTCTTATTCAAATAAGCATCATTGATTCATGAGAAACGCTCCTATCATGTTTGGGATTCTTAATTCACTTTATAGATAGTTGCCATGTGTCATATTTATGTATTCTAATAATTAAACTTGATTTGTTACAACTTATAATGAGGCATATAGTTTAATCGACTTTTCGAGCATATAATCGACTTCTTTATGACTGTATGACATTCATTTTTTAGTTTTGCAATCTCGAGTGTTGCTTGTTTCTTTGTCATTTCTGCAGTCTCATAAGACTGGCACTAACTTTTTAATGTGAAAGACTTATTACGACCAAATAGTCCATGACGAGGGATAAGCAATATGGTCAAAGATTATTCTCTGTTTTGACTTTAATTACTGCTGTATGATGCCTAGTGTTACATGTCATTCTGTGTTTACTTTTTTAATTTGAAGAATTATTACCAGTACTCAATTTCCGAATCAATTTCATCTTCAACTTTAGGGTTTTATTTAGTATAACTTGTGCCTATTTGAATCGGTAACAGCTAGTGCAAATGTAATACAGATATTTCTTGAATTTTTTTGCTCTTTGCACAATTTGTTTTGCCAAATTTTGTTAACGCTAGTTATTCTTTGTATCTTTCTACTTTTTATTCTTGTAGTTTTTTGCACATTTATACTATTTTGCTTTTTGTTGCTTTATTTTTATCGATGATTGAAATTAAAATTATCTTGTCCAGTTTCGATTGCATGATTTATTGATTTCCAGTCTTTCAATTTACCAAGGTCACATAATATAAAATAAAAAGATCCAATAAAACTATGTTTTTGTCAATTCGGGGGCTTCAACCCGAACGAGCGAAACATGAAAAAGATGTTTTGAGAGTATGAAGAAAACGTATATTATCGATTTTTAAGCTTCTGTAATTTTTCATAAAAATACTTATGGCCTTCAAATTTTGGTCAGATACCAACTTAGAAAAGCAACTTTTGAAATTTTGAAATTTAACAGTTTTTTACGAAACCCTCAAATTTAAAAACCTGACCCAAGAAAGGAATAGTATTCAAAAGCCACAATTCTTATTTTGTGAATTACAATTTGATGAGTATATATAATTTATTAGTAATTATGATGTAGCATTACCACTTATATTTACATGTATTGCTTTGTGACATTACTATTTTTTTTACTCTTTCCATTATTTCAGATGATATTTTTATAAATAAATAATTAATGATTAATTAATGTAAATATTTGTAATTCGTCAATAAAATTGACCATGGATTCCATCAAATCATCCCTGATTTCTGACGAAAATGGAATTCCAAAAATGATGTGGAAACCTCCGATTGAAAATAACTGTAGAATGGAAGAGTTCAGATTGAAAGTTCAGAAGAAATTCGGAATTACATTAGGTCGGTGTTGTAGTTTTCGTTCATTGGTAGTCAAGGCGGAGTTGAATCTTTCTGAATATCATTGAAATTGTCAAGTGATTAGCAACCACATTCCCAAAACTTTGCTTGATATTCCAAATACTGATAACGATTTATGTTCGACTCCAGGGTGTGCAAATTGGTGATGATTTATAACATTAGGCAAGAGTATAAGAAAATCCAACTAATCCTAATATGCAATAGATATACTAATATCAGTTTCAAGAAAAAATGTGCGTTTCATGAATTTTAGGATTCTTTTCTGATTGAGCTAAGGGTTCGAATATCCTCGTTGTCACAACCGTCAGTCTATTGTTAGTTGTTACTTATCGATCCTGATAGTGATCGGTAAGTATGTTCATAGGTATTTATCTGTCTGTCTGTCTGTTAGATGCACGCGATATCTCACGAAAGCGAGGTTAAATCTGCTCCAAGTTTTGCATGTGCATTCATCATATCGCGGCCCAGAAGCCTATTGATTTTGGATAAATTATGTCGTATGATTAGCGAGTTATTAATTAATTAGTGATGGGACACGCGGTGTCACTATAGAGTCATGAATCGAAACCGCAGTTTCGATCGATAAGTCTTCGGTCTCCGACCGATATTCTCGTTTTATTTTTTGTCTTTACTTGTTTTGCACAACATGACTTATTAGTCTATCCATGGTTTGTCATGTGAATGGTTGGGAAATGGTTCACTATCAGATTAGACTGCTAATGGGGTCTCACTCAATTTCATGTCGAATTGGTTAATGGTGATAACGTTTGAACAAATCAGAAATCGATTCATGGTTGCTAGAAACTGACCAGTTGACTTTCTTACTCACATCTCTAGGCCAACTTTCAAATCTCTTGGTATATCTCAATTATGCTTAGCTTTTGGTCAGTCTAAACAGGTTTAATCAAAATGAAATGCAGTAAAAAAATTGAAAGGTCGCATATTTTATCTTTGGAGCCTTACCACTGAATGTTTTCTTCAAGCTATTGATTCCAAGTGACAAAACCATTGTTATTTACTACAGTGTTCACTTTTTTTCAGAGTGTTATCATGACTTGTGGAAATGGTCGACAGAGAATTACTCGGATTTCTGGGAAATGTTTTGGTCAGAATCTGGCATCATCTATTCTCAAATTTGTAATCAAGTTGTTGATAAAAAATTATCAATTGTTGATAATCCCGAGTGGTTTGCTGGAGCAAGATTAAACTATGCAGAAAATTTATTGAAATTTAATGACGATAAAATTGCAGTTTATTCAACTGGTGAGTAGAAGATTCTTGAATTGTTGATATAAGCCTTGATTTTTTTATTTGTTTAAAAGTCTACTCAAAAAAAGTCTATGGAAATTACATTTGGAACTGAAAACGGCCAAGACTGGATTTGTTTTTTTCAATACTTTGTAACTAGTTTTGGATACAAAAAATCAAACATATATAGCCTACTCCCGAAACAGATACGACAAATAACTCACTGAAGTTAACTTTAATCCGATGAGTTTGAATTTAGAAATGCAAGGAAATAAGATGAACAGTAATATGATTCATTTTAAAAACATTTTAAGGATTTCGACATAAAAGGTTTTCTCATTGTTACTGCTAGTCGTCAAATAGTCAAAATGATAATCTTTCTTAATTATTCCTGAAGTCGAAAATTCAAAATATTCAAAAACTTAATACATGAATGAATTCTTTCATTTGATGGCCCTTCTTGCTTGCTTCATTATTTATTTACTTTAATTGCCATTGGATTGATTACTGAATCATTGAATTCAAGATTTTCAACAATATTTGCAGTGTATATTGTTGAATTGGAACTACGGTAATAGTTTTTCAATTAATTTCCAGGTGAACAGAGGCCAACAAAAACATATACATACAAAGAATTACGGAAATTAGTCTCTAAATATGCAGCAGCTCTCCGATCTATGAACATTAAGACTGGAGACAGGGTGGTTGGTAAGAAAATGTTTTCATTGAATGAAGGGAAAAAAATAGAGATGACAATAAATAATTTATTTACATATTATAAATTACTATATACAATTATAGATCAAAGCATGCTTCAAGCAAGACATAATCATTTCAACTGGAAAACATTTTCACCACTGCTTTTTGGATGAAATATGAAGAAATACCGTTTTCTAGTGAAAAATCCCTATTGAACAACATAATAGAAATAAAACTTTTTGAAAGAAACTTTGCAGTTTTTTAATTAGAAAAACTTTTAATTCAAAAAGTTGTACGATTAACCATAAAATTTTAAAATATTGAAGATACGCCTGCTTCTGATGTAAATGATGCCCACCTTCTAGTCTAGAATTATACTAACATTAGATAGTTAACTAGATTTGCTTGGATGCTTGCCCTTATTAAAAAGAATTCATGCTGTTATCAGTGTTATGTATATCTAACTTGTACAGGTTATATTCCCAACTGTGTTGAAGCTCTGGTTGCAATGTTGGCAGCAGCTAGTATCGGTGCAATATATAGTTCTACATCTCCTGATTTCGGAGTCATGGTTAGATTGGAATTTTTTGATTCATTTTTTTTCTTATCTGATGTTTTAAAGTACTTGAAAAAATTAGTTTTATTACTGACTTGTTCAATTAATGTAAAAAAGTGTATTGAAGATTTCGAACCAAATCCAGTAAATTAAAATGATAAAAAATAGAGGAGTGAATTCCAGTCACTTAGTAAGATAAGAAGTCAATCAAAATTCCAAATAATGTTGTCTGAATTCATAGCTTCAATTCCCCTGCCGCTGCCCAATATCTCACCCAAGGGGTGGTAAAGCGTAATGCCCAACCGGAAAGATGCGTTTCCATTAGCTCTTTATATATCATTAAGTATCAGTTTCTGCTTATACAGACTCTTGTTCAAAGTGAACAGGAGTATAAAAGCATTGCATAAAAAATTGAGTTTATTTTGATCTCAAGTATTTTTCATATCCCGTCTATTTCAGGGTGTTTTGGACAGGTTTCAGCAGATTGAACCGAGTGTTATATTTTCTGTGGATGCAGTTTGGTACAAGGATAAGACACATAATCATTTAGATAAACTGAAGCAAGTAGTATCTGGGTTACCTACTTTGAAGCATGTTGTCATTATACCTTTTGTTAATGATGAAAGCAAGTTTGATATATCGGAAATTTCTAAAAGGTAAATTGGGCAGGGAAGAAAATAAAATTGTGGTCTTTCTGATCAAGCTGTGTATTTAGTATAGATCTGCTAATATTTCAATCTTAACTCATATAAGGGGTCATATAGTTATAATACCAACATTAAAATATCATCAGTCATGTACATTTGTGAATACCTTTCTTTGACCGAAGTATAGAATATTGCTTAATAAACAGTGAGTCCCCCCTATTTGTTTACTTGATGTTCTGCTTTATTAGTTTAATTCCACTTGGTGGTACAGCTGTATTAAGATACTTGAACGAGGTAATGTTAATATAAAAAGAAAACAGCATGCAAGACCTATTCTAAGATGAGTAGGAAATAATTTAGACTCGATTCATGATTTTAACTCAGGGTAATGTTATCTCCAATTTCCAGCTCTTCTCCCCTCGGGAAATCGAATTTGGTATTTAAGTAATTACTGTTTCTTTTAACAGCATGATGTTGTCTGAGTTTCTTAGCAGAGGTTCAGATGATGAAGATATTACATTTGAACAATTGCCTTTCAATCACCCACTGTTTGTAATGTATTCATCTGGAACTACAGGACCACCCAAATGTATGGTTCATTCAGCAGGGGTAGGTACTCATTGATATTGTAAATATGTTTTTTTCTTTGAATTCGTTTCTTGTGGGGGTTATTGAGCCTGACTTTTCAAAATTTTTGGGGAGAATATTACTATATGAAATATATGATATGACAAAAATGAAAAGATTTGCAAAATAAATTATTAAAGCTATTCATAAGCGTACAATACAAATTTAGGTTGGTCGCATGAATTTCAATATTTTTTGTAATTGGAATAACATTATCAACCTTTTTTTGATACAACTAAAATTCAAGTTTGGTTTTCTGCTTTTTTAGGGAACACTCATACAGCACATGAAAGAACACATACTGCATGGTAACATGGATAGAAATGATATATTGCTATTTTATACAACTGTGAGTGTACTTTGAAATTATTTCATTATTATTGTACATTATTATTTGAAAATTCCCAATACTTTTCCTGCATAGTTACATTCACATTTTTGGTCTTACTGTCTTTCGGCCCTTATTAATGAATTTAATGAATGGAATGAATTGTTCCTATTACCTAGTGCCAATGAGCAGAAGTTCATTCTATCGATAGATCAAAGTTAGATTCTCGATAACATTTATTTTAATAAAAAATCTTTGGGGCTTCCGAAGTATGCGAACCAAGATGGCGAACATCGGAATGTAATATGTGTACTAGGTCAGGGTTAGGCCATAATTTTAGGTATAAATACTACGGGAGGCTCTTGGCTAGTCTTTGAACTGATAATAGGACTAAAATAAGGAAAATTGGAAAAAAATTATCACCTAACCCTAACCTGTTACCCATGTTACGTTCCGATGTCCGCCATCTTGGTTCGCATACTTCGGGAGCACCAAATCTTTTTTGGGATGTGATGAGACATAATTTAAAAAATTGATTTAGAATATTCAAAACAAGCTGAAGCGAAATATTTTTGAATTTTCATGCTTCTTGCTAAATTATCGTTGTTGAGGGTTTTGTTGCAAAAAAATAGCTTTTCTCTGCAACTAATGAAAAACCATTTTGAATAATCAATGATCTCGTTTCTGTTTTAGACAGGTTGGATGATGTGGAACTGGTTGGTTGGTGCATTATCAACTGGTGGTTCTATAGTATTATATGATGGTTCTCCTTTTCATCCGAAAATAACTGCATTGTGGGAGCTCGTGGAAAGTATAAAGTACATAATTCAGAAGTTTTAAAATTCTTCCAAATTGCAAAGGGAATTTATCGATACCATATATTGTTTTTGGCTCTCACAGATGTATCAAAAAAAGTAAAAATACTTACACAATTACTGATTAAAAAATTAAAACTGGTTAAGATATATTGAGATCTGACTTCATAACAAAATTGAAATTGTGAAGGGACATTATGGACGCTGTATTTCTTGATTTATTAGGATGTCCCGCTCAATATTCTTTAAGTAAGCGGCATTGGAACACATGCAATGCAACATCTATGGTATTTACAATTGTTAATGGCATTGAAATTTAATGATGATTTTAGCTCTTTCTTTGTTTATTGTTTATTTCATTGCAGTATACTGAAATAAAGAGGATCTTTGCATCACTGTTTTTTAGTATTTGCTGTTGTGCATCTACTCACTACAAAACTATTGTTGGAATTCTAAGCAAATTGACTAGAGGCATTTCTTATAAACGAGGCTTGCACAAGCAGAGTTATGAAACGAGCGTAATAATTTTTCAATTCGGTTAAGGACCAAATTTATTACGCTGTGTTTTAGTTCTATTACGAGTTCGGGACTGTCTGTGTTAGCCAAGTGAATATACTCCCTGCCCATAGGATTCAGTCCCTTTACGCAACTTGATTTAAAGTAGGCGAACAAAATTAGTTACCTCCATATCGGTACACACACTTCTGGAGCACCTTCAGTCATTTTGCCTACCAAAAATGACAATGATTTACATATTTTATTGCTGCAATTTCACAGAATTACAATTTTGGGAACAAGTGCAAAATGTTTGAGTATGATGGAAGAATATGGAATGAAACCAAATCAAACACACAAGATAGATTCACTTCATACAATGTTATCAACTGGTTCTCCACTTGCTCCTCACCAATATGATTTTGTTTATACTCACGTCAAAACGGATTTAGTGATGGGTTCTATTTCTGGTATGTATTGTTTTATGTGGCTAATGAACAATTTTAAGTATTCTGGAATTCGAAAATGACCAAATTTGGCATTCGCGAAAAAAAAATTTGGTAGATTATAAAAAAAAATACTAACCTCACTAACCTCTGATAAAACTTTTATATAAATTTGCAAATGTTTTTTACAATATTGAAGATTCTGGTTTAATAATAATTAATAATAAGTTATTTAACAGACTCAAATTACTATTAAATTAAAAATGAAACTACGGTAACTAATAAAAATCAAAATATTTATTGTATTTGATCTTGCCTGTCCTATTTTACATATTTACTTTTCAAAACTTTTCATTTATTTCATTATTTACATTCCATCCAGGTATTTTCAACGTATTGTTTGAATAAAACATACTTTTGCCTTACTATCTGTTATTTGTAGCTTTTTGTTAGCTAGTTAATTATTATTGAGATGGAGCGCGAGACTTGATAAATTCTATAAATGGGGGGCGCGGCTTAAAAATTTTTAGATAGTTTGAACGACCAATTCAAGATTTACCGGTCCTTTGTTGACTGACGAAAATTTAACTTTTGAACAGGTGGCACCGATATAATCTCATGTTTCATGGGACAAAATTTTGCTGTCCCAGTGTATAAAGGTGAAGTGCAAGAAAATAATCTAGGAATGGCAATGTCATGCTTCGATGAAACTGGGAAACCTGTTTATAATGAACCAGGAGAGCTAGTATGTACGACACCTTTCCCGTGTATGCCGACACATTTTTGGAATGACGAGGATAATGTTCTGTATAGGAATGCATACTTTGCTAAGTTCCCAGGTTAGAGATATTTCATTTTTTGTTTCAATGGAAATGATCCGGATTCCAGTTATGAACTGAGAAACCAAATTTTGATACAAAAACTTCGATGTATGCAAGCATTTTTCCACTGCATGTTAACATTTCTTGTATGAAAATTTTCTCAAAACAAATTCACACGCACTCAGAAATAAAGGAGATTGATCCAAGGGCGGAGTTACGAGCGGCCACTAAAGTGCTAAGAGCTGCCAAGGCTATAACGAATCATAGTATAGAATTTTGTGTTAGTAATTACCAATTGACAAGAGTCGTAAAACAACTCAATGCTTTTCAAGTTCCTATCTTAAAATCTGACTTCGATTATTACCATGAAAATTGTGGAATTCTGTTTCCCACTTCATATGTTAAACTCATCACGACAAGGCTTTCCAAACTTTTAAGCTTGCAACCCCTATTAAGTTGACATTGTTAAGTGTGCCGCTTCTCTGATCCTATGTATTCTCTCAAAATCGTGGGATTCATGTTTCGCACTAGTTTTAATAATTGTGTTTCGAATCAAAAGTCCAAAAAAAGGACAATATATTATTGGTGTAATCCAGGTTTGTGCAACCTTTTTCGCAAGCGGGCCAATTATCAATAACCGGGTAAAACCGCGGGCCGCACCTTCATTTAACACAGGCTTTCTATTAGTTGCAGGCACAAAATGGTGTCTTTTTGTTATTGATCTTGGGTCATCATTAAGGGTCCTTGCAGAAATGATGAGTTAAAACGCATAAGTTTCTTAAAACTGTAATTAAAATATCTTGTCACACCTGATTTAAACGAATCCAGTGAAGCTTGCTGCTGGATTTTTTGCCCGACTACTTTTATCCAAATTTGCTTAAATTGAAGTGCTAGCAATTCGTTATGACGCCCAATTTTAGAAAAAAGTATGTTATTTGAAGCCATGACTTTTTTGAAATGTAGAAAGTTATCTTGCTTGAGATGTTTTCAGTAAAATACGCCAAGATTCATTCCAAATAATTTGCTGTCAAATCTTATTCTAGATTTAGACAAAAGCAACTACCGTAATAGGCTGGAACCAAAACTCATTTGACTTTTGTATATTTTAATATTAATTTTTTTAAACTGCTCTCCAGTTGCCTCCACGGGCCGCACAATCTCCCCTCGCGGGCCACACTTTGCACACCTCTGGTGTATTCTTTGCGACCCCTAAAATTGGTTATGTGGCCCTCTGTGGGGTTGCAATCGTTTGGGAAGCCCTGCATTAAGAGATTTGATAGATTAATATAATCATTGAATTAGGAGAGTTTTTCTTCTTTTTTCCCAGGATAAATTTATTAATTTCACAGGTGTGTGGTCCCATGGTGATTATTGTATATTTAATTCAAAAACAAATGGAATAGTAATGCTAGGCAGAAGTGATGCAACTTTGAATCCTAATGGTGTTCGATTTGGAACTACGGAGTTGTATGGAATTGGTGAGATAATAGACTTTGGTATATTTATTATGTTTCATATGCTGTTTAATTTCTATTATGCATATAAATGTGTATACTGTATATGCTTTTTGATCATGAACATATGTTGTATTCTTTGTTCATATTCCATACTTCGTTTTTGAGTGTTATCTTTTTGGTATTGATTGTCTTAATTCCACATGTAGAAATTTCAAAATATATTTTGTTACGCTTTATTTCACTTCAATTTTTTTGCCGGCTAGTCTGTCAAGGTACATTTGTGTGATATTCAAAATTCTTTGAACTCTTTCTAAACTAGTTTTCTTAATTCTTAAACATTTAAAATATTTTATATAGATAGATGAGTAGCTAACTAATCTGATTAATATCTTACTAGTTATCTTGTGATGTGTTAATTGAATCAATACATCAGTACACTGAGAGGCTGTGAGATCTGCACTAGTATCAAGTTGAAAATCGAACAAACTTTTTTGAAAGTTTTTTTCAAATCAGTCTTGGAGTCCTTTGATACATTCATCAATACTCAAACTCGTGCACTATGGTACTCATAGTATGCAACCCCTTCTTTCATTGCATGTTTATTCTCAGTTGAAAGAGCTTTCGGAAAAGACGTCGAAGACTGTGTTGCTGTGGCACAACGAAGTGTTTCAGCTTCTAGTTTTGGTGAAAGAGTAATATTATTTGTCAAAATGATGCAGAATGCACTATTTTCTGAAGATCTTGCAAAGAAGATAAAATCTGAAATTAGGAGACTTTTATCTCCCAGACATGTTCCAGCACTTGTTCTGGAAACGAAAGATATTCCGGTACATTATTTACTAGATCGGCAGTTCCCACCGATGACTCCAGAGCGGTTGTGGGAAAGGGCGCAATGCTAGACTCCGAACTGATCCCTTTACAAGAAAACTTCTTGTTTTTCTTAGTTTCATTGTTGATAAGGATATTTCACAGAGTGTTTTCACTCTGTTGAGCATAAATTGTTTAAACATAATTGGATTTGGATTTACTACATCGTCCAACGAGTATTTTTTAAAGCGATTTCCAACTTAGATTGAAAAACTCTTTTTACTCTAGCTCCAGACTCGAGATGTTTACCCCAAATCTAAAAAAAAAAATTGAATTTTGTATACTACCATCAGTGCTCCCGAAGTATGCGAACCAAGATGGCGGACATCGGAGCGTAACATGGGTAACAGGTTAGGGTTAGGCAATAATTTTTTTCCAATTTTTCTTATTTTAGTCCTATTATCAGTTCGAAGACAAGCCAAGGGCCTCCCGTAGTATTTATACCTAAAATTATGGCCTAACCCTAACCTAGTACACATATTACATTCCGATGTCCGCCATCTTGGTTCGCATACTTCGGGAGCCCCCTACCATCTTTGGTTGTCATTTGAGAATGCTTATCTGTCTGAAATTTGGACTTTGATTGTTAATGATGAAAGTCTGAAATTTAGTGCCGAATCCATGGGGTTTGAAAACATGATAATGAAATATGCCAAACAGCGGCTCCAATCCCCTGCTTGAATCGTCCAATTGTTCAAAAAAACAACAACATCACAATAATTTATTTAGTCAATTGTACTTTAAAGTTGCATTTATAATTTTACTTCCTTTCACATGATTGTCCTTTTACAGTATACCATCAGTGGAAAAAAAGTTGAAATGGCTGTAGCGAAGATGGTGGCAGGTGGATATATTGCACACTCTGCATCATTTCGGAATCCAGAATCTTTGGAACTGTTCAAAAATATTCCAGAGCTACAAGGATTTTGAAGATTTATTTTTTAGTTGATTTTAATTATGCCTCCATATATTAGCTTTGAATTATCACAAGTGCTGATTTAGGTATTTTTCAAGTTCACTATTATGATTTATGGCTTCTTTTTGTTTGTTTACTAACTAAAATTGACATGCAGCCAGTCGAGTAGAATAAATTTTATGTTCATCAAAACAAACTATGCTCTATAATTAGTTCCAGTAACAATACTTTATATTTCATAGATTTATAGTTTTTATTAGTTTTAATATCATTTTACCAAACAGTGAAGTGTTGTATTTTCAGCGTGTGCATTTGCTCTGTTAATGCGAATGAGGATGGATTTTTAAACATATTGCATTTTGCTAATTTGTGGAAGGATCTAACATAGAATCACTTTAAAAAATCTATAGTTCCAAAGACAAACTCTCTCTAAATATAAGTGGTAATTTCTTTAAATATATATGTAGGATAACAGGTTCGCGCAGGTACTGCAGCTACCGTATGTATTTCAAAGTCGTTAGCGCGACGGTGTGGAGTGGGAGGATAGCACATTTTCGAAATATTAAATGTGGTTAAAATAGCCGAATTTTTTCTTTCCATGACTTCGATATGTGGGCCTTGAACATCGGAAACTATATTTCCGAGAATTCTCTCTATGTCACAAGTATTCCCTTGGACATGTGTCAGTGGACGTCGATAAAGTCTATTTTTTCTCATCCGGAAGTGTAAAGAAACCCGTTGTTATGCGATCATCCGAGACGAGAAGCTACAACCTAAGGATTGAATACGCAAATCCAATTTCACCTGAAATAAAAGGAAGTGAATACTAAGAATAAGAAGGGGTGTCATAATATAGGTTTATGTAAAATATATGAAACGGATACATTTTGTTTTAGAAGTGCCGCGACAGATTGAAAACTCTTATTTTGGACAAAATTTTCGATCGCTAACTATATCGTAGTCTACTGATCCGTTATTATTGAATCGCCGCCGTGTTGCAAACGACTTCTTTCCATATTGTGAGGATGATATAAAACTAATCAATGTAATAATGTAAAATTTTGCTCATTGCGATATCTGTTGTTTTGATTCATGTAATCGGTCAAAAATAAATTGATTTATTGAAGATTTTCGTCAACACGACGCTATCACACTGCACCTGTCCGTGTCACGATTTTGACGCACCGGATTCCCTCCACTTTGAAATTATATTGATCTGCAGTAATAAAAGATCACCAGCCCAACGGGACCACAGTTCAGTATTGTTTAGAGTGGGAACACCGCGCATACTAGTATATTTTTATACAAGATTGGTTGTGAGTCTTGCATAAACGCAATTAAACGCACCCTCGACTCGATAGGAAATTCTGCTAATTGCATCTTGACGGATTTACTAAAACTTGGTACCCACAAATTGATTTCAAAACGGGGTGTTTGTCTTGTTACTGCTACAACAGTAAGCAGAACAACTTATTTCTATCTGGTCAAACTCGAAGTTGTATATTTGCAGTTATCGAGGTCAAGGGATTTGGGCGGATAAACCTACAGTCTGGATAGGAGTTCACATGCGAGTGAAATTTCTGGCAAAAGCAGCACTCTGCGGTTTTCGCAGAGTCCGGTGCCACATTGTAATAACAAAGTATCAGAGAGCCTTTACTATCGTCCAGGGCGGATACCAATCACTGCCTGCACATCGGTAGCTGGTAAACCATCACTTCCTTAGATTATCGCTAAAACAATGATGGGGAACTAAATTGTTTTCTCTCAATTACGGTGAATTCTGAAAAAAATGTCGCTTTCAATGGGATTCGAAAGAGATTTGAAAAAGGCTAATATAACCATCTGGTGACTTCAATCATCTTTGACAACTAAAACGGCGATGTGGTGCATTTTACTAAACGTTAGAAAAACGCTCGCCATCGAACCTCTGATTACGTGAGTTTGCAGGTTCGAATCCCGTGGGGATAATTATATGCGAGAGGATTGCTTGATTCCTCACCGACGTAGGGTGGTTCATGCAACCACTGGTGAGTTACGGCTTCTTCCACAATCAAGTCTATTCATCTGAAACAAATACCCAGGCTTGTCCATGGGAATGGGAAACGAATCCCATGGGATGGGATAGGACAGGCATAATTGCTATGGGATGGGAATGACGAAATATGTCCCACGGACAAGACAGTAAATACCTGATTAACTGATCCCACACCTGTCATGGACTGGAAATCGTACGATAGGCCAAGGTTTGCCAAATGATTGAGTCTTATCGGCTTCCCTCTCCCCCGGGATAAATATGTAAATCCTGTTCTTAAAATGATTTGAAACCATTGAAACGATTCCTTCGTTAACAACATTGCGGGTTCCCATCTCATGATAACATTCAAATACTACATTTACAGCACCCGCTTTTGAATATTACTTACATATTTATAACAACGAGATTGTCCTATACTTTGCAAGATGAAGGTTCTAATTGTTGGTTTTTTAAAAACTGGAACCAAAAGTACGTGCGAAGCTTTGAGAATTCTGGGCTACAATGTATCGGAACATGGAAGAAATTTTGAGGAGTTATATGAAGATTGGATGAAAGTTCTGAAAGGCGATGGACACTTTGAAGATTTACGTCATATGTTTAAAGGTTATGACGCAACAAGTGAAAGGTTTGCTATGGCTTTTTGGAAAGATTTTCTCAAAGCATTCCCAGATATTAAGGTCAGTAGTGGAAGGTTTTATTTATGTATACAATTTGCTTTTTACAGTATTTGAGATATATTCTTTATATTTCAGTTGATTCTCACCAAACGCGACGACAAACACAAATTTGCGAAGTCATTCATCAATCAATTTACCAAGTACAATGAATCCGCGTTTTCATTTCCACTTTCTGTTTTTTCATTGACGGCTAGACGATGGTTTGACATACAACGGGACGTTAGTGAGTTTTCAGTCAGTCATTGTCTATTATTACACACGTGGAAATTACACATTGTTTTTTGCCGTGTCGTATTTTTTGGGAATCGAGGCCGGCTAAGAAACTCGGCATTTTATTTCGACCAAATCCAGCCAATATCTTGCATGGGAACAAATTTGTAACGCCTATCATCGGCGGGATTTTCATTTCTCCTGTCGAAATCTGTGGTATATTTCACTCCGCTAACAAATATGTTTTCATACGCCCAGACTACATCTTTCTGTAATTACCCTGATCTCATTACTCGTTATACTACAGCAATTTAATTATCAAGAACGTCTCGGGGGCAAAAAATAGCTTGACTCAGTGGCTTTTTTATTTATAGTTGCAAAAGTCTGCAAACCACATTTCGATAGCAAGGGATTTGAAGTATGTAAAAAATTTCCCATTCTGGATCACGATCAGTATGCAAAATATTATGAAGATCACAATAATGATGTCATAAAGGTAACTGTCCTTCAATTGCAGAATATCTACTGTCCGTCACATTCTAATACTTATTTCTATTTTTATTGTTCTACATATACGTTCACTACGATCTCTCTTTAACAGAATGCACCCCGTGACCAATTGCTCGTTTTCAATGTGAAAGAAGGATGGGGTCCAGTCTGCCAATTCTTGGGGCACGAAATACCGGATGTTCCTTTCCCGTATGAGAATAAGAATGGTGCGATAACTGCACATCGCCTGAATCATGATTCGTATGTAAAAAAAATGTACACCGAAATGTATATTACTCTCGCATCATTAGCTTCAGTCATTACCTTTATTGCTGCGTATGTGTGGTCTTAATTTTCCATTTCTGCTTTCTATGTTTTTGTGTTGTTTCATATACAATTTGAAAATCTATCACCACGCATGATCAAGGAATGAAACAAATATACTGTTTAATGCCGTGAATATTTGTTTATTTATTGAGAGTTTTTATCAATATTGCGCTGACAGAAATCTGAACCGGAAGCAGTTGGCGAATGAAGTTTTGTGCCCATGCTACTGGCATCTTCTCTATAGTTAAACTGTAAAATTATCATTTTCTCGTAAGCTGTGTACGATTGATTTTTTATCCGGATAATGTCACGCAATAATACCAAACACATATTGCTCAAAACGAAACGAGGATTAAGTGCGACCGGAATGGTCTTGATGAAATGAAAAATGTATCACCATTAATTAAAATGAAATATCAAAATTATAAACACAATATTGGATTTCATAGCTCTCAGATAACAATATAAAAAATGATAGATTGTTGGCGAATTTTTTTATCATTATTGAACAAATCGTCGCTGTGCCGTACCTCTTTGTCCTGTGTATTGTACTAGAGTTTCATTTGTATATTTCATGTCTGTTGCCATACTATAACGCAGCAGTCCTAAACTGCAGTTATAGTTGTTGGATTGCATGTTGCACATCCGTGTCTTAGGCCAGTAATGTCTTGAACATGTATCCCGTTTCTATTATAACGTTTCATTATTATGCAGGTACTGTTACATTTTTGAGGCAAATAAGCATACATATATATATACATACTTTATAGTTGAAATTGATTGATTCGTTGACGGGATATGACTATTATTAGTATAGCGGGGTATGACTATTTCTTTACGACAGGCCTGCACAACTCAAATTACCACGAGGGCCGCAAGGATAAATCTGAAGGCCCAGCGGGCAGCAAACTTTGCCACATACATATTTCACAAGATGAACTTCAAATCAAAATAATATTGTGAAACAGTTAAATTTGATGAAACACTTTCAAAACTGGAAAGCTTAAAAATATGAAGAATCTTATTTTCTTGAGTATTTAGTGGTTCATCTACTTTGAAAACCCACCCTTCATTTTCAATATATTTTTTTTATTAGAATTAGGTATTGCGTGTTGCAGTATAAACTGACTGCAGGAAAATATTTTACTCAGATTCAGTTTTGTAAAATCGTCCCACATATTCGGTCATATCTAACATTTTTAGATATTCCCATTGCAGACTGGACAAACAATCCGTTTAGTAGCGATAGAAATTCCTCTGTTGTACTTTTTCGACTGTTAATTTACATTTTTTTACAAAATCTGCTCCAAATTTTTGAAGTTTTACAGTAAATAGCAATATCTTTTGTGCGAGAATTTCTGCAGCATTCATGAATGAAAAAATTGTTTTTCAAGTTCTAAATTTGAAAAAGAAACTTCAGTTTCATAAACTGCTAGTAAAAAATAGTGGGGTTATTAATAGGTTGCTAATATGCACTAATGGGTGTGAGATTGTATACCGATATTGTTTTGAGCGTGATTCAGTTTGAATACCGAGATATCTAAATCAGGGTTTCCCAAACTGGGGGGCGAGAGGTCGAGCGACGAATTTTAAGGGTCGCGAAGGGCACACCAATTTTACACCAAGTTCGATATTTATTGAAACTAGTGCAAAACATAAAACTCACGATTTCTAATATGATCGGAGTAGCGGCGCGCTTGCATAAATAACAATGTAACAAAAAAAGCAATAACAAAGATTTGTTTCCAAATCACCCGCGGGCCGCACAGAAGTATCTAGCGGGCCGCATGCGGCCCGCGGGCCGTATGTTGTGCAGGCCTGCTTTACGACAAACATTCTTCCCAGTACTTAAAATTGATTGATCCGTTGGCGAGATATGACTATTATTATTACAAGACTATTGTTGCCAAAACTTCAAATGAGGTTTGAACATGTGACTTTAAATGTGAGCAAAAAACTTTGTTTCAAATACACAGTCATAAAAACAGCAATATATAAGACTAATTGTAATATTTCGGTTTACTATATTATGTACATACTGTATTAATTTGCTTTCCTCGACCTTTCTGTGTAAATATCTCAGTGAGAAATATCCGATTTATTTGTGTTTTTGTGTTCACTATGTTAATTTGTGACTTCTTTGCATATAAAAAAATAAATGAGTTTGATCGTAAATATATACTACCACGGTAAAGGAACTGAAACCTATGGGCAGGGTACATTCACTTGGCTAACACAGACAGTCCATGAACTCGTAATAGAACTAAAACAAAGAAAATAGGAATAAAAGTATGGCCTAAGCGTAACCTGGTACACACATACTACAGAAGTACCAGATTAATCAGCAGTTCATTTCTTACCATACTGAAAACTAACTAATCCGGTTATGTATTCCTATCAGTAGTCCTGTAGTCTGGTGATAAGACTTCCATAAACCAGTTCAATAGGTTTTGCTATTGCCAATTGCCATATTAGATATTCAAAGCCTATTAAGGCAGGGATGTACAAACGGATTCGAATACATTCCAAGTTCTTTATATTCAATATAGGAATTTAGAATTTAAGAATAGAACATTTTTATTCAATAATAAGAAATTTTGGGCTGTCAGACTATCAGATCAAAACATACAATATCTCAACAGGTAACAAACAACACATAGAAAACAATGGCATTTATGTTTTGTCGTTTTAGATGTGGTCAACATGAATATGTAATTTTACACATAAACAGGTCTGCAATTTAGAATGTATCAAAAATTCCGTATTCAAGTATATTTCCTCCTAATCAATTTGGAATAGTGAAATATTTGAATTTGGTCATCCCTGTATTATTAGGCTTCATGCCTGGATTGAAGGAAAATAATATATTACTTTGCTCAAACTTCAGGTTGGGGAGGAGTTACAAGGTTGCGTGACATTGTCGGTTCCAGAAAAACTATGCATTCGCTTGCATCTTCAATGCAGATTGACTGTAAATTTTCCTTGCTCATTGGACTGGCTGACGCATTGATTTCAGGTGATTGGTTTAATCATCATTTATTTAATCCAAATCTTCACTCTGGACAAGAAGCAACTGATATGTTGGGAGTTACTATTTTTTAGATCGAGATCTTTTCTGCAAGGTATAGCTTACCAATTTATTGCAACCTGGGTAAGGTGACAGACATTGTGTGTTAGAACCTGAAATCTTTAACCTCACCCTCTATGGCGCTTTTTCCATCAGTGTGTTGGAGATGCTTAATATCCCTATACCACTCTCTAATAGAAAGTCATATTTGATACTGTGCCTCAGCTTATGTTTATCGCCAATCTTCCATTCTAAAAAAAATTCAAAGTGTTTGTAATCGTTTTATTAGAAGAGTTTTCCATAGAGGAAATCGAGAAAAAGTCAATGACCTATTCAAAGAGTATGGGCTACTACGAGTAGATGATTTAGCCAACTTCGAACTATGTACTATGATGTTCTCTTGCTACATTGGAGAACTCCCGTCCAGTCTGAACAGCTTGTTCCGAGCAAACCCAAATTCAAATAGCAGAAATAAAGATAATTTTTTTATTCCATTCGTCAGTAAAAGTATTTCACAAGAATCAATTGTAGTATGTGGGCCAAAAGGTTGGAATTCCCTACCTAATGACATCAAAAAGTTAAAATCAAACTCAAAATTTCGTTTCAAACTCAAACAATATATATTATCGTCATATTAGCAAATTTCCTTGCTTTGAACATATTACTGTCTTTGAGATTATTTTTAAGGTGAATTCAACACTGAAAAGGAGAACCGTACATGATTTTGATTGGACAACTATCAGGAACCGGTCGAAATCTTCAGTCGCCATCAAACAGATGGCAATTTCAATAACTCCACAGGATACTTCACCCGGATTTAACATGAAACAATGGACTGATTCAATAACTAGCACACCATTCTAATTTCATCACCATGCTCAAATAATCAGACAAAGAAATAAAATCTAAATTTAAATGTAGCAAACAATTGGGACAACGATCACTGTTAAAGTAGCATGCTGCTTTATTTAACTTCATTCCATTATTCTCGCCCAGCACCAAATTAAACAATCTCAATCCTTTCTTTATTCTAGGATATCATATTATTTAATTATGTTATTGTTTTTATTTTATTATCAGCACTAAATCGAACAATCCTACCCCTTTCTTAATCACAGGATACCATATTTTATTATTATTTTAACTAAATTTAGAAATTCCATGACATGGCAAAATGATACTCTTTATAATTTATTGTTCTCTATTTCAATATACCTTTATACCTTTGAATTGTCTGGCTGAAATGCGATCATGATAGGTTTTATGGAAATGCAACCTGAATATCCTTTTTTTGAATCCTGTTATTTTTTAGCGGTATTCAGAACTATAAAATACAAAGTACATTGAAAAAGCGTATAACTTGACAGAACTTATTACATTGCATTTCCCCAAGCCTGGAAGGAACGCATTTTTGCTAGATTAGCCACCTATTACTTAAGACGCTCACCCTTGAGTGGTACATAGGCCTACTATATATGCACATTCTCCTATAAACTTGACTATTTCTCCCATTTATAGTATGTGGTATCATTATTCGAGGGTGCTATATGTCCAAATTTTATTCTTATGTATATATATTATGTATTATATTTCATGTTGTATTGTCTCTATTTATTGATGTTGTCTTGTCTTACCAGCTCCATTGTATAAACAGTTGGGCATACTCCACCGTTACCCATGTTGCCTAATCCACCCTCCTCGCACAACTGTCTGTATGAAGGACCATGTTATACTTATTCGATTTATTGCATTTTATGCTTATCATAAGGGGTGTATGCCGCACGTTCATGTGTTTTAGACCAGTATGGTCTTGTGTATACATCTCTCTTCAATGTTGATATTTACTAACTCCTGTGTTTACGATACGAATAAACATACATACACATCTACACTAGATGTCTATGTTCTTGACGTAGGATTGTGGGGATAAACAAACTGCCAGCTGTAAGTGCGTTCGTCTCGAAGTTGGAATGGAGTTCGTCGTTTATCGCTGTATGGTGTGATTTTGGGAATCTCAACCTCCTGGTACAGTAGTACTGTAGTAGGCCTACACTTTCAGATTCAGACCGGTAGGATTTATATATTTATCCCGGGGGAGAGAAAAGACGAGACGGCTTGATCATATGGCAGTGCGGCGAACCACGGCCTCTCTGCGAAAAGTTTCCGACCCAGATAAACTTCTTCTTGCTTTGTAAAAGTTACCCGCAATTCTGCAATTGGAAAAACTCTTCTGACGGGTCTGGTGTTGCTGTTAGTCCCAAATCCTTGGCTAAAGAAGCAAGCGTGGAAAACTCTTCTGATTTCTTCTTTCAATACCGGTACATCAATGGGGTTTCATCAAATTGCAAAATTTCTTCCCGAAAATTGCTACCGGTATCTACTTCACTTCCTGATTTTTTAAGTCTTTTATTTTTTAAATCTCCTGCCATCGCTGGGAAGAAGTTTGAAAAAATGACTGGATAGGTGGTTGGCTATGATCAACCTTAGTCTTCATCGTGTTTTCCTGTTTTTTTTTTTCTTGAAGTTTATGTATTTAGGATATAGATGAACATCTCTTCAAGTGCATGATCGAGTTTGACGAAGCCTTGGTTGAGAAGTTGAGTTTCTTTTTGCAGTTGTTACAGCATGCCTCAGTGCTGCTCAAAGATTTAAACAACTCTGACAACGTGCAGCCTGCAGGAAGTGGTTCAACACAGGTTTCGGAAGAGTTTGTTTGATGTTCATCCATTTTCAAAACACTGAGATTTAGTCTAATTGAAAGTGTAATTGAGCCAAAATTTTAGCAAATTGCAGTTACAATTACACAAAAGGAAAATGCCTCCATTACATTACATTTACAATTACATGAAACACTGTAATTAATTACGTCAATTACAATTGATTCAACTCTGTCATAGACTAGTCAAGTTAGTTTTTTTCAACCAGTAAAATAATAAACCGATATAATGCAAAAAATATGTGATTAAGTCAAGAACATATCGAGTCTGCAAGTGAAAGTCTAGCGAAGTAAATGCCGTAACTCCTTAAATATTGCCAAACACTGAAACAAGAATGTGATGTGAAATTACCACTGATACTGCTTAAATAAAGGAATACCGCAAAATAATATAAATTTTTATAATTCAAAAAAATGTATGTCAGACGCGAAATGAAACGCTCGACAGACACATTCATTTAAAATCAAACTAAATATGATATGATTTACATATTTATCCCGGGGAGAGGAAAGACGATAAGACGGCTTATCCATATGGCGAACCATGGCCTCTCGTCCGGTTACCATTCCAAGTCGGGTATGGGATTAGTTATATTGTTTGTTTTCGGAAGCATGGACTTGGTGGTGGAGGAAGCCGTAACTGACCAGCGGTTACGTGAACCACCCAACGACGGCGAGGAGTCCAGCAATCCTCTCGCACATAACCATCCCTGCATGGGATTCGAACCTGCGAACCCACACAGAGTAATTAGAGGTGCGTTGGCGAGCGTATTCCTAACGCTTAGCCCGTTGACCCGCGCCGCCGTACTGTCCCAGTATGTCCTATGTCAAATCGGATGTATCGTTCTGTGCGAGACTGCCTTTTATTTGATTTCCATTTAGAAATACTTTAGTCGCATTAAATCATTTTAATTATTGATTTAATTATAAATAATTAGATACTTTAATTCTACAGATCAGGTTATATACTAGCTGCATTTTTTGTGTTTGGACAATGTCTTGGATTGCAGATTTGGCTGGAAAAGCAGAATCTCTGCTGAACAATATCGATCAAACAGCAGCTGGTGCCATCAATGCAAATGATACACTATCAGCATTGAAGCCATCTCCTTCCCCAAAACCAAGTAGAAGAAAACCTGAATCACCGATAAGTTACAGACACTCTATTGCTCAAATTGATTATACTGAGCAGTCACCTATCTCTGTACCAGGGGAGATAAAAGCAAGCAGAAAACCATCCTTTACAAAACTTGAATCTGTCAAAGAAAAAACAAAACCGAGTGTTAATAAGAAAGATACTGATGCTGCATTGTTTGATTTCTTAAATAGTAATGAAAAGTCTTCCCCTCGCTCCACAAGATCGAAAACGGCAAAAAGTGGAGTTCAAAAAAGTACTAGTTCCACTAGTTTGGCGTCTTCCACTGGACAAATTGAACAACCGAAACAACAAAGCAAAATAGATGTAACTTCTCAAAAAGCTGAGGAAGCTCAAATATTACAAGCTCCTCAATTAGCAGCTTTTCACATTTCACGTAGTTCTAGTATTGATTCTGTCAATTCAAAAGGTGCTGTGAATAAATCGACAAATGATAATGGTTCAAGTTCGTCAGAGCCAAATGAGGCATTTTCCGAAGCTGGTATGTTGGAATAGTTTTATATATTACTAAAATTCTGCATACCGTGTTTCAATCACGAAAAGTGCTATACTTTGTCTCGAATTGATTCATATCTGAAATGCCGGTACTCTTTCGAGAATAGGATTATAATGCTCTTTTCTAAGCTCGATATATTTGATATATGTTATTCCTTCGCTGTTCCATTGCTCAATTTAAAAGTCAGAAAATGAGATCGGTTTGTGAGGCAGACATCTATTCATATATGTGGTACCTATATCCTAAACTTGTACTAATATGGATATGGAATATTTTTAGTTGTTTACATTAGTGAATTAAGAAAAATCTCAATATATGTAGTAGAATTTGGCATATGGGTACTATTTATCTGTCTATATAAGTAATGCTTTGCATATCAGTCTGTCAGTGGCCCTGGTACAGAGTGAAAGACATAAAAAAAAGTCCTATGAAAAATCTATTGAATGAATTCTTAGTTAGCAATATTCAACCGCTTATATTTTCTTATTTCAAGATATGATTTCTTATCCCATTGACTCGACAGCTTCCGAGAGTGAATTTGAGTTAGTCAGCAATGCTGCTGCGAGTAGCAACCCAGCATCCGAGAGAGACTCGGGAGAAGACGCATCTACTGATACAGCGGACAAAAGTCTGATTACAAGTTTAAAAATGGAAAATCGAATGTTACAGAATGAAATCAAGGCTTTGCATCAAGAAATGAAATCATTGAGTGAAAGAAGTATTCGTTCTAAAACAGGTTTTGTTCTATTTTTTTTTAAATCAGAAATTTGCCACTTGTTGACAACCGGAGTTTCAAGTCATGAACATTTATGACAAATTTTTGATTTTGCAAATCAAGATGTTTTTAAAATATTCAAATTCCATATATAAAAAAGTTAAATTTTTATTCATATTTTTACATTTAATATTTCCCTCACCCTTTTCATCGCCGTCATGTATCATTCTTGATTTTTATCTGAACGCAGAGACTGAGAAGCGAGCCAGTGACTTACAGCGTAAATATGATGACATGATGGAAAAATATCATGTAAAAAATTCACAAATGGAAGCAATGAATATTGAAGTTAACGACCTGGACAATGAAAATAGAACATTGAAGCAAACGATAAAAAATCTCCAGAATGAGCGAGAGAGGTAAGATGCCCAGTTAGGCCCTTCCATTCAAATGCATTTGGCAATCAATCATATAAAAAAAAACGATAATTTAAGGGAAAAGGATAGTCATATGGAAGATATTGGTTTATTATTTTTCTTTGTAAACAATTGGGGCAGGATTAATTTAAAATTAATAACAAGTAAAAAATATTAGGCCTGTGAATATTTAAGACTGACAATATAGATTCTAAAAATATATTTTTATGTAAAAAGTGATTTTGAACTGCACTGTAAAAGTTTCTCCAATGGGTCATTTGTTCTGATATACCATTTCTTCACTTGAAGATAGTTTCACCTGCGAAAGGCCTATTATTTTATTTTTTATACATATCACCCAAAATTTCATTGTTAGTTTTAATTTCTAGTAACATATCAACATATTCACATGAAGAATGGGAATACTTTCTTGTTTTATTGTAAGCTTTTTATTGTAATAGTGGAATCCCGGTGTGAAAAGCGACTTTTATTCTTGCATTTTATATTTATTCAAAATTTGCAATCAATAGAATAATTGACGATCAGACTGCAGGATCTGGGATGCATGCTCAAGCTTTAGAGCAGTTGAGATCAAGATTAGAAGAAGCAGAATCAGCGTTGATTCGAGAGAGAGATTTTAATAGAACTTTGAAAGAAGATTCTCTCAGAGAAAGAGAAAAACAAGAATCGGAAAGCCGGAAACTTGCTGAAAATCTAAGAAAAAGTGAAAGAGAAAGGCAAGCGGAGAAAAGTAAGATTCAACCACAAACTCTCTCTGTAAATAAAATACACAAGTGCAAATAGATATCAAAATTTGAAATGTTTGGAGTTCAGGGCGCTCCAGTAGTATGTGTACCAATATGGATGTTACTAATTTTGTTCGCCTACTTTACATCAAGGAAACTAAAATAAGGAAAATTTCAAAATTTAGCATATGGAAACAATTTAGTCATGCATTTTTATAATTTAGTCAATAATAAAAACTTTGGTTCCAAATTTTTGAATTTTCCTATATTTTTCACTGGACGAGATAGCCAATAGCAATGTACTGTGTCTCACTCCCGAATACCTGTCCTGTGTGTTGTCATTTTTTTGTATCATTGCAAAGTTCAAAAATATTATTCCTATTTCCTGATAACTTACATATTTTTACTTATTACATGAATTATTACAGAACGTATGGATGATATGTCCAAAGAAATAAATCACTTGCAAACAAGTCTGGCATCGAACAAACATGAGTTATCTGATTATAAACAAAAAGCATCAAGAATATTACAGGTATGCTGGGTTTCTTTTTAATAACCCTTCATTTGACATTGGGACTTCCATTAGGGATCATTACTTAACATCTTTTATTTCTAGCGTCATACAACCAAAGCAGCATAATAATTGGGGCGCCCGAGGTATGCGAACCAAGATGGCGGACATCGGAATGTAATATGTGTACTAGGTTAGGGTTAGGCCCTAATTTTAGGTATAAATACTACGGGAGGCTCTTGGCTAGTCTTCGAACTGATAATAGGACTAAAATAAGGAAAATTGGAAAAAAATTATCGCCCAATCCTAACCTGTTACCTATGTTACGTTCCGATGTCCGCCATCTTGGTTCGCATACTTCGGGAGCACCTAATAATTTTACCTTAAATGATACAGGTTTCCGCATTTACTGTAATGTTGGCTTTATTCCCATAATATCCCTGAATACACATGAGCGAACCATATGTACAGAGTGTCCATAAAGTCCCTTTACAATTTTCATTTTATTATTAAGTCAATTCTCAATATATCTCAATAACCAGGTTTGTTGTATTTAAATCAGTAATTGTTTTAGTTTTTTTATTTCATTCAATACATCTGTGAGGGCCAAAACAATATATGGTATCGATAAATTACCTTTCACTGTGTGGTAATTTGGCTTGGTATAAGCTACCAGAATTTTTCAGGTATTCCGGAAAACCTAATAACTGAGAAATACTTTCCTCTGTTTCCAGTCCAAAGAACGATTGATAGCAAGTTTGAAAGGAGGCAGTGAAATAGATTTAAGTGCATCAACAACAACATCGATAGAATTAGAAGAGTTAAAACAAGAAAGGGATTCTCTAAAAGAAGATCTGATGACTGCTAGAGCGGAACTTGTACAAATGAGACATGAATTTCAGGTGCGAAATAATGAAAAATTCTACTGCAATGATACTTAGTAGGTATTGTGTGTCAGTCTAAGACATGGGAGTGCAAACATTTTTAGTTGGTTGGCCATATAACCAACTTCCAACATCTAGTCAGGCTACACAAAAAACTCAGTTTTTCCATGTGGGAAAGATAAAGTGGCCATTGCTTTGCCTTGCAGTCATGCAAAGCCATTGGCGAGGTATTTACGCAGTGACAAGAGCAAAAAAACATTATGTATTTTTACCTATGTGAGCGATTTTTAAACCTAAACTGTCAGATTAGGATTTTATGCTTGATTGGGAAAAATCTGAGTGTGGACAAGGACCACAATTATCGTTATAGTTATATTACCGGTAATTGAATTTATTATTTTTCTAGGACATGGAAGGCCAATACCAGCAAGAGAATTCAGTTTTGCAAGAAGAGGTCGAAGAACTTCGTAGAAATGTCGATGAAGAAATGAGAGCAAAACGAGAAGCTGAAGCAGATGTTGGAAGATATGAACAGGATTTGAGAAGATCAAAAGAAGAAGCAACGAGAGCACGAGCTGCTGCTAATGAACGACTACAAGATAAAGATGAGGAAATCAAAAAACTTAGAAGTCAGGTATTGCCATTTTATTGAATTGTTTCGTAACAATGATGTTTCACGAATTGAATTATTCAGCTTTTTAATATAGTGCACAGAATGCATTATTTGGAAGTATTTTGGACTTCACTTCTGAGAAACAAATTATTTATCGAACGCCTGACAAAATATTAGATTACATTTGTTTGTATCTGATAACTATTATTAAATATCCTGCTATTGATCAACTGAAGGACTTAATTAAAATGTACAAGCTAGAAATGCATAAAGATTGTTGGTCATTGGTATATTGATGGTTTTTGGAAAAAGTCTTTCTCAATAAAATCATATAACACCATTATGATGTGTGTGACAGATAAAAGAGTCAAAGATTTTCGATCAATACAAATCATAAAACATGGCCTCAGCATACTGTTCTTACTGCATAGTTTACAACAGGGATGTGAAACATTTTTTGTCAGTGGGCCATATAACCAACTGCAGACATCAAGCTGGGCAGTTTTCCACGTTCACAACGAAGTAAAAAATTTATCACAATGCAAGATTTAACGCAGTGACTAAAAAAGCATTATGTATTTATACCCAAGTGAGCCCTTCTTTAAACAAACTTTGTGATTAGAATTTTCTGTTTGGTGGAGAAAAATCTCAGTGTTGACAAGGACCACACTAAATGACTTACAAGGTCGAGTTGTGGCCCACGGGCCGCCTGTTGCTCACCCCAGGTTTGCATCATTAGAAAAGCACAGAATAAGATACTGTTTTTGTCACTTTTATTAGTATTAAAGTAATATGCCATCCATACTTTGCATTTTATGACAGAGAATATCTTATAAAGTCTTTCTGAAATAATTATGCAACGCTGATTGTATTCATTTTTAATCTGCAGTTAATGATGAAAAGTCGAAATGCACCTGATGAATCAGAGTTGGAATCCAGGTTGCGACAACTCACAGAAACATTGATTCAAAAACAAACTCTTGTAGAGACATTGGCAACGGAGAAAAGCTCAATGGTTCTACAATTGGAAAGAGCTGAGGTATTTGCGTCTATTTACTGAAACGGATGGCCTGGGCTAAATTTAACTACACTGGTTATTTTAGACACCCAAGACCTGATAAACCATAAATATGACTGTTTCAAAGACAGTCATCAAAGCAATGACTTTTTCAGGTTATATTCCTAAATACATATAACCCTAATATGCTCTGTTTTGTCTGTGTAAAATATCACAGATTTGATAGTACATCCAGAATAATGAATTCTTAATTTTCTCATACACTCCTTTGAGACAGGAATTTAATCAGAGCCTAATGAGCAATTTTGCAGGTACCCATCAGTTGAATGGAGGTATGAAGTTCAGTCTTCAGTGTTGAATTATCAATTATTGAAATGTCAGGCAATGTACCCCACTTGTCATCACAATGTACATATATATATTTATATATGGTGATCAGGGGCGTATTAGCTGTTACGATCTAAAAATTTTTAGAACACCCTCTTTTGATGAAAAACTGCAAATTATCCTTATCCCACTATTATGTTAGACTATCTCTACAATTTTTTCTTATATTATACCACAAACTATTTCAAATACAGGGACAAATCAAGAGACTTAGCCAAGAAAATAGTACACAAATACAAGCAGCATCAAACGATGGGGGTGAGAGTGCTGGTGTCCACAACAGACATACTGGCGGTTCTACAATGTTTAATTTTTCCAATGGAACTGATCATGGGGTTGTTGGTCATGTCAGAAAAGCGGCTTCAGCAGTTGATCGCTTCAGGTAACAAAGTTTGTTCTTTGTTTATGATTTAAAATGGCTGTATGTTGGAATTTTAGCCTTCGCTTATATCACAACTATAAAACTAGGGTTGGGAATTGGAAATTTTTTCTCGATTCAAGGAAAATGTTCAAAAAATTAGTTTTCAACAAAATTCAGAATTAATGTCACAGAAAAAAGACCATTTTGAATAAAATCACAATTTTATTAAATTTTGTGACAATTTGGGATTTATCATGCTTTTTCTACAAAGGAAATCTGTTCAGATATTAAAATAGAGCCAGCATAATTACACCAATTCGCTACACCTCCAAGCAAATGATTTTTGAGGTTAAAAAAAAACATATATTGAAAAAAATCATTACTTAGACATAATGTTTACTATAGGACTACCATTTCATATAACATTTCCTGTTTTTAATAATAATATTTTATTATTTTACTTTTAGTGTTCGACTCGGTGTGTTTTTAAGAAGATATCCGATTGCAAGGCTGTTTGTTATTGTTTATATGGTAAGTATTATGAATTTTTTGGGATTAAAACATGAAATTGGTGCTCATAGATACAAATACATCATTTGCCTAATAAAAAGTGCATGAAGCCGGAGGCATTTTCAAATTCTAAAAATAAGTCTTTTTGAATAGGTCTTTAAGTCTTTTTGAACAACAAGTCAAATCTTTTTGTTATGATTATAAAAAATACAGTTTTTTCAGTCGTTAGGGCTCAGTTTTAGGACTTGTGAGATGAGAAAACTGGTTTCAAATAGTATATTTTGATTCTGCTCACAATGCCATCATGATCAGTATAATTGCTTAGTGGATCAAGATATTTTTGAATAACAATTTTACAAAGGAGTAAAGTTATTTCAGCCAAAAACAAATTCATATTAAAATACATTTCTGTCAAACAATTGTCAGTAAAATCAGAGTCCTAAACTGGAAAAATAATTTTTCAAAATTATATTCGTTCTATTGCAGGGTTTATTACATTTATGGGTTATGATTGTACTTCTCACTTATTCACCTGAAATTCACGGACACGACTACCAAGGACATTTATCACAAGATGGCAAAGTTATCGAACATCACGCAGAACACGGTCTACCCAATGATGGATAAAATTCATTGTTTTTAATTTTTAAGAAGTTACCCTGTAGCATTTTATATTGACTCTTGCACTTTCTGGATAAATATAGTCAGTTTGGGTTACGGTGCTGACGTATTGGTATTTTTTTATGTATGTAAACAGAGAATACATGTTTTATCATAGATGTGATCACATGTAATGCTGCTTTACATTCCCAACTCGTATGCATCTGTGATGCATTTTATATGCATATGTATATGCTTAAATACCATATACTAAAGCTATTTATAGTTAGCCTTTTTGCTTGTATCTAACTTTATGAGTAATGATATGCCTGGCTATTTGCCGTGTAACTTTTGCATAAAGGCGTAACCATTATTGTAATTCTAACAAACTTTTTGTTCTGCCATGTTTATCCAGTCAGGTTATCAACAGTTGAACACACAAATTTCAAACCCTGTTTTTACATACTAGTACAGTAATGACACAATCTCTTTTACTATCATCATAAGTGGTGCCGTGGTCGAGTTTATTATTCGCTAATTTTCCTCTTCGCTGTATATTGTAATTTACGCCCATTCACCTATTACAGTAAAATAATATATTTGTGCAATAATAAAAGGTTTATTAATAAATGTTTTGTTTATTGGATTATCGTGGTCTGAGAACAGGTGGTGCAACCGGGAGAGAACTCTTGAGTTGTGAAGCTTGCATTCCTGTCGCAGTTCTCGGCGTGTTTGAAATGGGAGTGTTTTTTTATTGATCCGCCTGGTCGGTCATTTAGAGCCCACCCTGTCGAGTGACCGAACCTATTTGAGATAAGTTGAAACTTGACTTCATAACTTCGGTCCTACGTGGCTGATCATTACGAACCATTTTGTGAAAACTAACCTGTACTGCATAAATGAGCTCAATCCCTTATCATTGAAGATGAAAGTATTACAAGGTCCAGATATCGTTGTTAAAGTAAGGACATGAAGAAATCAATACTTTTATTGTGGATTTCTCAGCAATGTGAAAATATTTTCATTCTATGTTGTTGTGAGAACCAGTTAAGTTATTCCTGTTGCAGTGTGCTACACTTTGTAAACTTTCATTTCATCTTCATTATTAGAATAATTATTATCTGCGTTGTAATCACTGATTATTATCAATCTATACTCGGTGACTATCCAATTATGTTGCCTGTTCTTTGTGTTTAGGTTAAGATGAGCTTTTAGTGTCTCAAAGCCATATTTTTGGTTATTATAAATCTTTTGAGATGGTAGGATCGACACCGACAAGTCAAAATTTTTTTCTGGCAGTCCCATTCATGGTGTTATCAAAATCAGTTGATATATGGCTTGCTAGGTTCAGATAGACTCGAGAATGCTGTCTTCCGAGCATTTAATGGAGTCCAAGCGTTGCTGCTTTTTCAATTTTACGAGGGATGGATGTTCATCTGTTTTATCTTTGCAAGCAAAGAAATCTAATTATGAAGGAAAATGTGGGTAGTAGGCTTTGGGGAAGCTGACTACAGAGAGCGTCATTCATTGATAGAATTTTATATAGTCATCACACACATTCAGTGGTGTATTGTGTTTAGGGCTAGACATGGTTTTCTGAAATGATGGACTTGTTGTCAGTAAGAGAGAGATACAAAAGAGAACCCACTTTCAAAAATTTGAATCCCATCACTACCTAGGTCAACTACAATGATTTGGTATTCCTTGCTGGGATGATTTTGATAAGTTGAATATTTACAAGACACTGAAATCAAACCCATTTGCAGACAGACTAATTATCCCAATTTACAATTATTCATCAAACAAAATTTATGAAATACTTTTATTTACAAATGTATCATCACAAATAGTTTTTTACTCAATTTATAAAATTTTCAAAACTCCAACTCAAAGATTATTTGCGATTACTAAATCTAATCAATAATGCAGTCGGCAAAAGTTCATTGGTCAAATATTCAGATTTTGTTTGAATTCATAGCATATCTGGCTAACATTATAAACAACAGCATGGTTGACAAAAATATGTACAAAATAAGGTACTCCCGTTGTGTGTGTACCAGGTTAGGGCATAATTTTATTCCAATTTTTTTTATTATTTTAGTTCTATTACGAGTTTGGAACTGTTTGTGTTAGCCAAGTGAATATAGCCCCTGCCCGCCCGGGAAACAGCTTGAATAAGTCTATCATGTGAGACCAATGTTTAAACTGAGTTTTTCCAATCATTGACGTAGTATGCTGAAAAACACCGTCAGTTCCTAGGCAGTTTATTACAAGATGATTAATCGTATCGGATTGAAACCAAGGAAACCTCAGTCTTAGCAACATGTTATTTATTGTGCACTAAACAAAAAAAAATTATTTTGATAAATAACCTATTTCAATGCAATTACCAAGTTAGTTTTGCATCTTTTTTTGTAATGAGTCTGACTAAAAAATGTTCGAAAGGTTATGAACTGATAAAGATGATATGTTCTAACTAACATGTTTATCTCAAAGGCAGTGTGAAAAAAAAATTTAAACCTCACAATTAATTCTAAAACTATTATCTAAGTAATCTAAAGTATAAAAATCGTATCCGTGACTCATTTCGATGAATGTCAGGTAGTACAAAATTTCAATAAAATGCAAAGCACAATAAATTTTTATTAAGTTTGCATTTGCATTTATTGAAAATTTTGGTCCATGTGCGATTATTTCAATAAATGTTAAGGTCTGGATAATGATTTACTAACTAAGATTAGGCCGCATTTCCATACACATAGATGCAAATGAGGGCAGGTGTTCAAAAATCTAGTGATTCAAAAAACTTGCCAACGCAACCAAAAATGAACAAATAACAAAATGTGAAAAAGGAAATAAGTTTGGTATGGTTGAAAGTTGGAACACAGCTTTATTTCAATCACTTAAAACAAATTTACAGTCTTCACAAGAAGACATATCAAATATAGGGTTATTAGGATCTTTCAAGAAAATATATTAGCAAAAGATATCAAGTTAAAAAACAGCATTAACATGATTATTTGACAAAACAATTTGAAATTTGTCTCCAATAAATTTTCGTGGACAAGGTGAGTTAAAGCCAAGTAAATATTGAATCTTTAGTACAAATGGGGTTGACTAATTGGTCTGTTAATGATTGTCGTGGAAAAGAACTAATCCTAGCAAAATTGCATCTGTAAATGAACTTGTATGAACGAAATTCTAATGCGCAAACATTTCAAGGGAGATCTGAAATGTATGAAAAATATTTTGATCATCCCTAAATGTGTCAAAATTTTCAACATCATTTTTGACGTTTATCCACTGGTGATCTTTGGTATCTATATAATTGAAATACTGTGTCAGCAGCGCCTTTGCACTTTTCACAAAAACGTCAGTTTCTAAGGATATTCACTTATAGCAATACAAGATTGACTGATATAAGCAAAATTGTGATGTTGGTACATCAGTGGTTAACCCCAAGAAACAGAACATGAAAACAGGATGTTTGAAAACTAATTCAATCACAAGTGGTACATCAGTGGTTAACCCCAAGAAACAGAACATGAAAACAGGATGTTTGAAAACTAATTCAATCACAAGTATGCAACTTTGGAATGATCTAAACACAACAGAAAAATAAAATGCCATGGTTTCGTTATGTGTCGGGTAGCAAAATATATCAATGAAAGGACCCTAAGTACGGAATGACCTATCTAAATGGATGAAAATCATACTAAAATAGAAATATTGACTTCACTGAATAGAATGCAAATATAGACAATATAACATATAGTAGTTATGTATCAAAAGTAGCCAATTCATTTTCTTTAAAACTAAACAAAAATTGTTCACGACACAATACATTAATAAACAACTGCAAACTAAAATTGCAGAAAATCACTTTAATTTCAGAAAAATGTATTTCACTGAATAGTCGTCTCTTGATGAAAAATAAATTCAGAATGTTTTAATTCTTGGCGAACTAAAACAAGCTATGCTCCCAACAATTCCACAAATAATAGCCCTCAATAATAAAGAAAAACCTTTACGACATATTCTGCTAAAAAATCCTATACCAATCAGTCAGTGAAAGGCACCTTCTGAGCAAACATTCATATCATTCTCAAAAATTTGAGGAACTTTGTCGACATAACATATTATGTCACTTGAAGGTTAAAACACGTATGGCACAATGCGGTAGGGAACTCTCCTACAGTATTCATCCCATGCACGACCATGAACTTCTTGACATCTGACTTCGTCACGTAGAGCACGATGAGATAGAAGGCCGAACACGAAGATGGCGTATATCCATGGAAAGACATCCGAAAAACCTAGGAAAGGAAGATAAAATAGCATTTTATACAAAATATAATTCATTTTTTGTAGTTGTATCTATATAGAGATGACAAGTTTTTTGATCCCAAAAACAACACTTCAAATATTTCATATTTTTAAACTTACCACACATCAGCCCATATCCAATACCGAGGAGAATCTCCCCCAAATAATTTGGGTGCCTGACAAATCCCCAGTAACCGGATACAATCAGTCTTCTACCTCCTTTCCTGTATGGCGGGATGCTCTCCAGTGCTAAAAGATATAACATATATATATCAAAGACTAGAAATTGTGTACCAGGTTAGGGTTAGGCCATAACTTTATTCCGATTTTCCTTATTTTAGTTCTATTACGAGTTCAGAGACTGTCTGTGTTAGCCAAGTTAATATATCCCCCTGCCCATAGGTTTCGGTCCCTTTACATAACTTGATGTAAAGTAGGCAAACAACATTAGTTACCTCCATATTGGTACATACACTTCTGGAGTGCCGATATCTGAATATATACAAATACAATTAAATAACTTACCTGACAGACTTGGGTCATATGGGTTTTGCCTGAAATAAGTCTTCTGGTATCCTGAAAGCAGAACAAGAGCAACGCCGAGAACTGTTTAAAAAAATAGTATTAAAAAAACTGTCAGGTAAATTGACAGAAATAAAAATATCACAAAATACTCTTCTTTACCTGAGCTTAATTTTAAAATACACTAACATACAAAATACAGGTTTTGATAAGGCTTTTCTTGAATATATAGCAGACTTGCAGTAAAAATATCTCATTCGCTTTTCCCATCTCAGTTCAGACAAAGTGTCTGGACATCAAACTGAGGAATGAGTCAATTTGTTGATTGTTACGCATGAAATATCAAACTGAGATCTTTACCAGTAGGCTGTGGATATGTCAAACCCCATAATCAACGAAACAATGAGCAACAACAAGAAAAAATTCAAACGAAAAGTGTTAGGTCTTCTCTGCCACTTCTCCAGTTTTCCTTACCTAATAGAGCAACAGCAGTAACCAATATAGGTGTTGGTATGAGGGCAGCTTTTGGATGTTCAACAAGGTATCGAGCATGCATTGTATAAATGTACGGAACAATCACAAGGTTGCCAATCAATGTTTGGAAACCTAGGCCTTCGTACTTGATGTCGAAAGTGTAGATTGTTTGTGCCTGAAATAACAAAATATGGAAATTTGGATAGTGTGATATTGAAAGATGCAAAAATTTGCTCGCACACATTTCTTCCAAGTTCAAATATTGTAAGAATCGAGCCTTAATTGTATGCAAACAACATGGCAATACTGTATACAGATAAAATCAACTACGCCAGGGCACAGTTTATTTGCAGTGGGGACATTTATTCATAAAAACTATACTATTCTATATATTGAAAAAGGACAGGGTCCTAATAAACTCGCATTGTCTTCCAATGCTATAAATTTTCAATCAAATCAAATTTATATAGAAACTGCTCAAGGCCTCACTGTGGCTCATCAGGCATTTCAGAAGTATAACTGGCTGTATATATTTACTGTTCAACTTTTTCTGAAATTTACTTCTTACCTCATCCCAGAAGAAAACAAAGACGCAATAGAAGATCTGAAAACCAGAGACGACAGCCAATGATGGTCGGATTGTTCCGCTTTGTGCAAGCTCTTTTTGTAAGTATATGAGATTCATCAGAATCTGAAAAATGATGTCATGAGAATCTGGCACGTATATAAAATTGAGTTTTCACAGCAAACAAAGACCTTAATATGCAGCCACTGATACACTAGAAGCAAATATTATTGAGAAGGAACGAAATCATTATGGTTTAACATTGCCAACTTATACCTAAATCCATGTGAGAAAGCATAGGTCTGTAAAAATGCATACCGGTATACTGCAACAAATATACTATTGTTATAGTGAATCAGGGCCAAACTTATTTTTTAAATTTCATCACCACTGAAATGTTAGTACATTTTTGCGATAATTCATGCCACTAAAAAACATGACAAGTCACTTTGTGATGCTTGGACCAGTGGTTTGCTATATTCCCATTTTCCATTAGCTCAATTATATATAATAATATTAAATGATAAAAAATAACAATGAAATACCCATGCAGTAACTCCAGGTCTGTAGACGAGAAGTTTCAGTTGATAATATCTTCCAAATCTAGGATGCAATTCTCGTCCCATGAACACATCGTATATCGTGCATCCTGTGTTTGCTCGAGGATTCAATTCAGATTCACTGGCAAAGTATGACTGAAACAAAATACAGGACGAATGTTATTTCCATTAAAATAGTTCTTGATCCTCAGAAAAAAGGAGACTGATCTCTGAGTGAAGTCAGAGGAAATCACTTAAGCAAAAAGCTACTGAGACTAAGAAGAGGCAAAGTGTAGAATTGTGAGTTACAAATACCAAGTGATACGAGAATCAAAGCAGTTAATGTCAATATGACCAAGACAGCCAGGAGATGATAAATTGGTAGGTGACAGTAAATGGGTGGGTTTAACGCCTGAAAGTTTCTAAAAATTTTGTGTAAATAGGTCGAATTTCAAATATTGTCAAGTAGGGCTGTCCAAGCGAACCAAATATTCGAAATCGAATCGAATCGCAAATTATTCGAATCGTTTTTCGGCTAATTTTCGAATCGCTAAAATTAGGTACCTGTACATAAAGCGGAAACCACCTTTACGGGATGTTTTTCATCGGGCAAGCGGCGGCGCTCCGAGCTCAGACCACTCTCGCTCCCGGCTTAATTGGTTTCCCGATATTTCTCTTGCCTTCATTTTGTGATAAACATGTCATTACTAATGCCCGCTCGGTGGCACGTGATTAGTCATTTCATGCATGGTCATCGTAACAAGGTATAATTGGTCATGACGTTTTTGAGAGAGAACAAGGAGAAAAGGAGACAATTTAGAAAACGATAGTTCTATAAATAGAATCGATTTGAAGCTGTTGAGTTAGTTATCATAGGAACATGTTACAGGCAACTCAAAGCTGAAACAGGTGTTTTGGGATCCTTATGATGGCAATACCTTCTTTGAATGGAATTTGTAATTTCTTATGATGGCATTACTGTATTATCCATCTATATACCAAGACAAATAATTGCACTCTTGCATTTTGATGGCTGTTGTACACTAACAATATTATAGTCGTCAAATAATATTGTCATCAAACTAGCTTGGAAATTTTAAATGCAATTTTGAACTTTAGCAACAGTTTTATCTATATTGATGGCTGTTATTATTTTGCTGAAATTTACACAAAAAAACATAAGACTAGTGAATAGGATTAAAATAGCATCTACAGGCTTAACATGTCCTATTAAAACTGAATCCATCAAAATTGAGATTGCAATTTTTGAATAGTGCAATTTTTACTCTTAACACTCAACAGTTTTCGAGACCCAAATTTAGGAGTCCTCCAATTTTTTGACAAGTTCATACAAGCGTGTGAAAACATTGTATTGCAAAATACCAGCAGTAAGTAAGATGTAACTGCACATACGTTACCACAACATCGAAGGGCAGGCGTTTATTGTATAATAGAGATAGATTTAATATTGCGCAATAATATTCGATTATTAGATTCGATTCGGCGAAAATATTCGATTCGAATCAAAAAATTATTCGATTTTGGACAGCCCTATCAAATAGCGACTGAAAATGTCGTTTCGGAGATCATAAACTTCAAATTTTATCGACAAAATTTCATGTATTATAAGACTTTCATTAAAAACAAAATCACACAAGGAAATTTTCAACATTTTTTGTGCCTCACCTTGAAATGGATCAATATGTTGAAAACATAGCAAAATACAATTGAAGTGGTGGCAATAGGCAGCAATTTATCATAGATGATTGTGACAGGATACCTAAAATACAGCAGTGCTGAATATCCTAGAATTGTGAGCAGGAGAGTGTAGAAAGCTGAAAAAAATAAAAAATAAGTTTTATAAAGAGCGCAATGACGATTAAAAAAAAATATTTCTTGCCATGTTGAAATAAAACAAGAGTCCAAAATGATTTTGAATTGAGTGGAATTCGATAGTAGTATACTTTGAAATCTAGAACTTGGGAATAATATACAAGAGTTTCATTTAAAAAATTATCATTTTAGTATGACTAAAAAAACCATTTTATTTCTGAAAACTGCAAATAAAAATTAAAAACCAATCAAATCATTGTTCATCTCTACTTTTTTTTTTTCCGAATTTCAAAATCATTGAATATAGGTAGGACTTGTACATATTTTTTTTTAACATGATCTAATATTTTTACAATATCCCATATTTGAAAATATTATTTTTTAATATATTATTTTACAATGGTAAATTATTTTGTTTTGAACATCCCCAAGAGAAACTTTAAACCGTTCAAATTCTATATCACAAATGAGATCTTTTTGAATCATTGCCAGAAGTAAGATTGGTTTGAAGATAAACAACACAGTATCACCACATATAACAGAATGAGAATCATATTACATAGCCTACTACGGACCATTATTGGTATAACACGCTAACAAATAGTTTATCTGTGACTCAAAAAATGGAAAAAACATTCAAACCTATGAATATAAAAATGAAGAATAAACAAAACCTATTTCGAATGTAAACTACACTTGGCCAATAAAACGATACCACTATTGTTTTATTTTGAAGATGAGTCATTTTTGGTTTTGCATGAATAGGGTATTTTTCATGACGCCGCAGTTCAGACATAGACAAAGCAATAAGAATTTATGTTGTATATGTAGAAGTGGATAATAGTAAGACATGCAACTCTCAATGATAAATAGTATATACGGTAGCTGAGAAATGAAATTTGTAGAGTGCTACTTACCACTAATCCTATATTCCGTCTTGCTTCCAGAATATGTCCTTGGTCCTTCAACAATTTGTCCGAGAGGTAGAGAGTATACGAAGGCATGAAATAAAAAGTACTCGACAACGATCAGAATGGCAGTTGGATCGTAGTATGCCTTCAGAGTTTGGGGTATTTTGGTCAGTGAGAACTAAAAATGCAATATCGGCATGAAAAATGAATAATATGATAATAGACATATAGGTGGCCTTAATATGGTTAAGCATTGTTAACTGTGACAACATTGCAGATTCAAATCTCAGGGTCGAAACCCATGTCCACCTCCCCACCCTCGGTAAATCAATTGGGTTAGCGAAATGACGAACAGTAAAGACCCTGGTCCTTCCAAAATAGAGTAGCTTCATAGCAGTGGCTTGTGGAAAGCATTGTTCAAACCAAGAGGTGTATTGATACGTTGAATGAAAAACAAAAAAATCCAAATTTCTTATTCAAAGTTCAATAATAAATTTTTTTTAAACATATAAAACAAATGCATTATATACCTGCATTACCGTATATAATGAACTTCAGTGAAATTTGACATATGATATTTAATTCAGTCAAAAAAAATTGGGTTTGAATAACTTTTTTTAGATATTTTAATATGATCTTCTCGGCTGCAAAATAATATTATATGTTATGTAGTGTAATATATGTTATTATACTACATCAAACTCGGAAATTGGCAAAGAGAATAATTTATCATAAAAACATCGATGAATTCAATTTTGTGTATCTAATACTCCTGACATTATGAATTCAGATTACCGTATACAATTCACATTTGTTGTAAGAACAGCATGATAACAATGCAATGATTGCAAGTGGAGTAAACAGATACTGGAACAAAATTCCGAATGGTCCTCCAAACTCATATTCATGTCGAATCTGTTTCTTGACAGATTCAATTGTTTTCCTTGCTTCCAAAACTGCTGTGTCAGCTCGTTGTTTTGCTTCGTCGTTGTTGTCAAGTTTTTCCAACGTAATTTTGGACTGGTAGCTTCTGGTGGTAACCTATCAATAATAATAAAAGCATTGATGAATGTGAAACTGCTCGTCTTTTTCAATTTTTAATATCACTATACTAAAAACTAATGCACTCCTTATTTCCTGCCATGCCCGAAGCCATCAAGTAGTGAAGTATATGCAGCAGTACATATTGTTACCTGTACAATGTAGGGCGTGCATCAAATTTACCTTAGGGTGGATAATGTATAGCATTTCACTTCACATTTTACCCAATATGAAGATTTTTACAATATTTTAGAGCAGTTACAAAAATTTATGCATACATGGATACTACATATGCTTTAGATCCAAGTTTATAATAAACATACTTGCAGCATCTCAATACGTCCTGTTTTAATCTGCCTAAGGTTTCAGTAAAAATCTTATTATATACACACAACAACACAGATTGTGAATTCCCAGCAGAAAAAAATGTTGAGAAAAACCCAAATGTGAATATACTATCATATATTTTGTTGACATTTTAGATGAATGATTATTATGAATCTGCTTTGAATTACTGTATAATCACATCAGGTGATAGATTGTGTGTATAAGATAAGAATTCATGAAATCGATTGTTATATCTGGGATTAGAAATTCTGAGATAAAACTATCTCGACTATAAAGCAAATAAGTCACTTCCATCGTATGTTTGTGTCCAATAAAACTGCAATTATTATCATCGATAATGGCGGGCACAGAGCACTAAGATGAATCAATACCTGAAGAGGCATTAGTCAAGTTCAAGTGCATAGATTTGAATGTATGCTGACTGATATTGAACAAACAAGCAAATAGAGCAAAACGCAACATTGAGAAAATAGATAATGGTAAGATATTCTGGTTTGGCCTAAATTATCAAATTCCCATGACCCCACCTAACCCAGAAAGTAATAAATTGGGTAGGCAATGCCAACTGTAATGATATCGGCCCTTTCAAATCCTTTAACCCAAAGGACTAAACTTAAAAAAAACTTTTTCGAAAAAATGAGGAAAATATATATTTTCGACTTTTAAACAAATTTATCTTCTATTGAAATACTCATAGATGGCTTCAAACTTTGATTAGAAAAGCAGCTACTTATTTTTGATGATTTTAATTGAAATTTTTTTTTAGATATCAGTGGCTCCTTGTTTTGGTCAAGTCAGGGCCTTGCCCAGGGCCAGGAAACAGCATCATCTAAAAAAGTTTATTATTTAAACACTCTGTGAAATACAGATGTACAAACCTTTCTGACTTCTTCACCCTTTTGTTCAGTTGTTCTCATTCTGTCACTTCTAATCAAAGTCACTCTGGAAGGAGATAAATTGACTTTCGTTTCATCAGAGGATGAAGATGTAGTAGTTGAAAGTGACTTGTTAATACGACGAGTAACTTTTTTCTTCTCAGAAGTTGCAGCTTTTTGTCTCGGCTTTCTGGCAGGACTGCGTGCAGGCGACCTGGATCTCGATC